>NW_027141090.1:0-70286 GCF_036365525.1 Heterodontus francisci
TGAGTGGCTACATTGAGTGGGGACGGGGAGTGGGGACGGGGAGTGGGGACGGGGAGAGGGGACGGGGAGAGGGGACGGGGAGAGGGGACGGGGAGAGGGGACGGGGAGAGGGGACGCAGAGTGGGGACGCAGAGTGGGGACGCAGAGTGGGGACGCAGAGTGGGGACGCAGAGTGGGGACGCAGAGTGGGGACGCAGAGTGGGGACGCAGAGTGGGGACGGTGAGAGGGGACGGTGAGAGGGGACGCAGAGTGGGGACGGAGAGTGGGGACGGAGAGTGGGGACGGAGAGTGGGGACGGGGAGGGGGACGGGAGAGGGGACGGGGAGAGGGGACGGGGAGAGGGGACGGGGAGAGGGGACGGGGAGAGGGGACGGGGAGAGGGGACGGGAGAGGGGACGGGGAGAGGGGACGGGGAGAGGGGACGGGGAGAGGGGACGGGGAGAGGGGACGGGGAGAGGGGACGGGGAGTTGGGACGGGGAGTTGGGACGGGGAGTGGGGACGGGGAGTGGGGACGGGGAGTGGGGACGGGGAGTGGGGACGGGGAGTGGGGACGGGGAGTGGGGACGGGGAGATGGGTAGGGGAGTGGGGACGGAGAGTGGGGACGGAGAGTGGGGACGGAGAGTGGGGACGGAGAGTGGGGACGGGGAGTGGGGACGGGGAGTGGGGACGGGGAGTGGGGACGGGGGAGTGGGGACGGGAGTGGGGACGGAGAGTGGGGACGGGAAGTGGGGAGTGGGGACGGGGAGTGGGGAGTGGGGAGTGGGGAGTAGGGAGTGGGGACAGGGAGTGGGGACGGGGAGTGAGGAGTGGGGACGGAGAGTGGGGACGGAGAGTGGCGACGGAGAGTGGCGACGGAGAGTGGCGACGGAGAGTGGCGACGGAGAGTGGCGACGGTGAGTGGGGACTGTGAGTGGGGACGGTGAGTGGGGACGGGGAGTGGGGACGGGGAGTGGGGACGGGGAGTGGGGACGGGGAGTGGGGACGGGGAGTGGGGACGGGGAGTGGGGACGGGGAGTGGGGACGGGGAGTGGCTTCATTGAGTGGGGACGGGGAGTGGGGACGGGGAGTGGGGACGGGGAGTGGGGACGGGGAGTGGGGACGGGGAGTGGGGACGGGGAGTGGGGACGGGGAGTGGGGACGGGGAGTGGGGACGGGGAGTGGGGACGGGGAGTGGGGACGGGGAGTGGGGACGGGGAGTGGGGACGGGGAGTGGGGACGGGGAGTGGGGACGGGGAGTGGGGACGGGGAGTGGGGAAGGGGAGTGGGGAAGGGGAGAGGGGACGGGGAGAGGGGACGGGGAGAGGGGACGGGGAGAGGGGACGGGGAGAGGGGACGGGGAGAGGGGACGGGGAGAGGGGACGGGGAGAGGGGACGGGGAGAGGGGACGGGGAGAGGGGACGGGGAGAGGGGACGGGGAGAGGGGACGGGGAGAGGGGACGGGGAGAGGGGACGGGGAGAGGGGACGGGGAGAGGGGACGGGGAGAGGGGACGGGGAGAGGGGACGGGGAGAGGGGACGGGGAGAGGGGACGGGGAGAGGGGACGGGGAGAGGGGACGGGGAGAGGGGACAGGGAGAGGGGACAGGGAGAGGGGACAGGGAGAGGGGAAAGGGAGAGGGGACAGGGAGTTGGGGAGGGGAGTGGAGGAGTGGAGTGGAGGAGGTGAGCGGGTTGGGGTAGTGGGGTAGGGGAGTGGAGATGGGGGTGCAGAGTGGTGTCAGTGAGTTGGGTAGGGGAGGGCAGTGAGGAGATGGAGGGGAGAGGTGTTGGGGAGGGGAGTTGGAAAGGGAAGTGGGGTAGGGGAGTCGGGGAGGGGAGTGGAGTCGGGGAGGGGAGTGGAGTCGGGGAGGGGAGTGGAGTCGGGGAGGGGAGGGGAGTGGGATAGGGGAGTGGGGGAGGGGAGTGGGGGAGGGGAGTGGGGGAGGGGAGTGGGGGAGGGGAGTGGGGGAGGGGAGTTGTGGAGGGGAGTTGTGGAGGGGAGTGGGGGAGGGGTGATGGGGGAGGGGTGATGGGGGAGGGGAGTGAGGGAAAGGAGTTGGGGAGGGGAGTTGGGGTAGGGGAGTGAGGGAGGGGTGTTGTGGATGGGAGTTGCGGAGGGGAGTTGGGGAGGGGAGTTGGGGAGGGGAGTTGGAGAGGGGTGTGTATTAAGTGAGTGGGGAGGGGAGTGGGTTAGGGGAGTGGGTTTCGGGGAGTGGGTTTCGGGGAGTGGGTTTCGGGGAGTGGGTTTCGGGGAGTGGGTTTCGGGAGTGGGTTTCGGGGAGTGGGTTTCGGGGAGTGGGTTTCGGGGAGTGGGTTTCGGGGAGTGGGTTTCGGGGAGTGGGTTTCGGGAGTGGGTTTCGGGAGTGGGTTTCGGGGAGTGGGTTTCGGGGAGTGGGTTTCGGGGAGTGGGTTTCGGGGAGTGGGTTTAGGGGAGTGGGTTTAGGGGAGTGGGTTTAGGGGAGTGGGTTTAGGGGAGTGGGTTTAGGGGAGTGGGGTAGGGGAGTGGGGTAGGGGAGTGGGGGATTGGATTGAGGAATGGCAGTGGGGAAGGGGAGTGGGGTGGTGGAGGGCTGTGATGAGGTGGAATGAAGGGGAGGGCAGTGCCGTAGGGGAGTTGGGGAGGGCAGTGCCGTAGGGGAGTTGGGGAGGTGAGGGCAGTGAGGAGGAGAAGGGGTGTAGGGGAGGTGAGTGGGGGAGGGAAGTGAGTTAGGGGAGTGGGGTAGGGGAGTGGGATGTAGAGTAGGATAGCGGTGTGGAGTCGGGGTGCGCAGTGAGGATGTGGAGGGAAGGGAAGAGGGGGAGTGGAGTGGTGGAGGTGTGTGATTTAGGGGAGTGGGGCAGGGGAGTGGGACAGGGGAGTTGGGTAGGGGAGTTGGGTAGGGGAGTTGGGTAGGGGAGTTGGGTAGTGGAGCGCAGTGAGGAGGTGGAGGGAAGGGGAGAGAGGGAGGGGAGTGGGTGAGGTAAGTGGGGTAGGGGTGTTGGGTACTGGAGTGCAGTGAGAAGGTGGAGAGTATGTGAGTGGGGCAGGGGAGTGGGGGAGGGGAGTGGGGCAGGGGAGTGTGGTAGAGTAGGGCACTGAGGAGGTGGAGGTAAGCGGAGTGGGGTAGGGGTGTGGGGAAGTGGAGTGGGGGAGGGGAGTGGGGGGGGGGAGTGGGGCGGGGGAGTGGGGCGGGGGAGTGGGGCGGGGGAGTGGGGCGGGGGAGTGGGGCGGGGGAGTGGGGCGGGGGAGTGGGGCGGGGGAGTGGGGCAGGGGAGTGGGGCAGGGGAGTGGGGCAGGGGAGTGGGGCAGGGGAGTGGGGCAGGGGAGTGTGGTAGAATTAGGGCACTGAGGAGGTGGAGGTAAGCGGAGTTGAGTAGGGGTGTGGGGCAGTGGAGTGGGGTAGGTTAGTGTGAGAGGGGAATGCGGGAGTGGGGGAGGGGAGTGGGGGAGGGGGGTGGGGTATGGGAGTGGGGGAGGGGAGTGGGGGAGCGGAGTGGGGGAGCGGAGTGGGGGAGCGGAGTGGGGGAGGGGAGTGGGGGAGGGGAGTGGGGGAGGGGAGTGGGGGAGGGGAGTGGGGGAGGGGAGTTGGGGAGGGGAGTTGGGGAGGGGAGTTGGGGAGGGGAGTTGGGGAGGGGAGTTGGGGAGGGGAGTTGGGGAGGGTAGTTGGGGAGGGTAGTTGGGGAGGGTAGTTGGGGGGGAAGTGGAGGAGTGGAGTGGAGGAGGTGTGTGGGGTGGGGTAGTGGGGTAGGGGAGTGGATATGGGGAGTGGAGATGGGGAGTGGAGATGGGGAGTGGAGATGGGGAGTGGAGATGGGGAGTGGAGATGGGGAGTGGGGGTGCAGCGTGGTGTCAGGGAGTTGGGTAGGGGAGGGCAGTGAGGAGATGGAGGGGAGGGGAGTTGGGGAGGGGAGATGGAAAGGGAAGTGGGGTAGGGGAGTCGGGGAGGGGAGTGGAGTCGGGGAGGGGAGTGGAGTCGGGGAGGGGAGTGGAGTCGGGGAGGGGAGTGGAGTCGGGGAGGGGAGTGGAGTCGGGGAGGGGAGTGGAGTCGGGGAGGGGAGTGGAGTGGGATAGGGGAGTGGGATAGGGGAGTGGGATAGGGGAGTGGGATAGGGGAGTGGGATAGGGGAGTGGGATAGGGGCGTGGGATAGGGGCGTGGGGGAGGGGCGTGGGGGAGGGGCGTGGGGGAGGGGCGTGGGGGAGGGGCGTGGGGGAGGGGCGTGGGGGAGGGGCGTGGGGGAGGGGAGAGGGGGAGGGGAGAGGGGGAGGGGAGAGGGGGAGGGGAGAGGGGGAGGGGAGTTGGGGAGAGGGGGAGGGGAGTTGGGAAGGGGTGTTGGGGAGGGGTGTTGGGGAGGGGTGTTGGGGAGGGGTGTTGGGGAGGGGTGTTGGGGAGGGGTGTTGGGGAGGGGTGTTGGGGAGGGGTGTTGGGGAGGGGTGTTGGGGAGGGGTGTTGGGGAGGGGTGTTGGGGAGGGGTGTTGGGGAGGGGTGTTGGGGAGGGGTGTTGGGGAGGGGTGTTGGGGAGGGGTGTTGGGGAGGGGTGTTGGGGAGGGGTGTTGGGGTGTTGGAGTGGTGGAAGGGAGTGGGGTAGGGGAATGGTGTAGGGGAGTGGGGTAGGGGTGTGGGGTAGGGGTGTGGGGTAGGGGGGTTGGGGTTGGGGTGTGGGGTAGGGGAGTGGGGTAGGGGAGTGGGTTTAGGGGAGTGGGTTTAGGGGAGTTGGGTAGTGGAGCGCAGTGAGGAGGTGGAGGGAAGGGGAGAGAGGGAGGGGAGTGGGGGAGGGGAGTGGGGGAGGGGAGTGGGGGAGGGGAGTGGGGCAGGGGAGTGGGGCAGGGGAGTGGGGCAGGGGAGTGGGGCAGGGGTGTGGGGCAGGGGTGTGGGGGAGGGGTGTGGGGGAGGGGTGTGGGGGAGGGGTGTGGGGGAGGGGTGTGGGGGAGGGGTGTGGGGGAGGGGTGTGGGGGAGGGGTGTGGGGGAGGGGTGTGGGGGAGGGGAGTGGGTGAGGGGAGTGGGTGAGGGGAGTGGGGCAGGGGAGTGGGGCAGGGGAGTGTGGTAGATTAGGGCACTGAGGAGGTGGAGGTAAGCGGAGTGGAGTAGGGGTTTGGGGCAGTGGAGTGGGGTAGGTTAGTGTGAGAGGGGAATGCGGGAGTGGGGGAGGGTAGTGGGGGAGGGGGGTGGGGTATGGGAGTGGGGGAGGGGAGTGGGGGAGCGGAGTTGGGGAGGGGAGTTGGGGAGGGGAGTTGGGCAGGGTAGTTGGGAGGGAAGTGGAGGAGTGGAGTGGAGGAGGTGTGTGGGGTGAGATAGTGGGGTAGGGGAGTGGATATGGGGAGTAGATATGGGGAGTGGAGATGGGGAGTGGGGGTGCAGAGTGGTGTCAGGGAGTTGGGTAGGGGAGGGCAGTGAGGAGATGGAGGGGAGGGGAGTTGGGGAGGGGAGATGGAAAGGGAAGTGGGGTAGGGGAGTCGGGGAGGGAGTGGAGTCGGGGAGGGGAGTGGAGTCAGGGAGGGGAGTGGAGTCGGGGAGGGGAGTGGAGTCGGGGAGGGGAGTGGAGTGGGATAGGGGAGTGGGATAGGGGAGTGGGATAGGGGAGTGGGATAGGGGAGTGGGATAGGGGAGTGGGATAGGGGAGTGGGATAGGGGCGTGGGGGAGGGGCGTGGGGGAGGGGCGTGGGGGAGGGGCGTGGGGGAGGGGCGTGGGGGAGGGGCGTGGGGGAGGGGAGAGGGGGAGGGGAGAGGGGGAGGGGCGTGGGGGAGGGGCGTGGGGAGGGGCGTGGGGGAGGGGCGTGGGGGAGGGGCGTGGGGGAGGGGCGTGGGGGAGGGGCGTGGGGGAGGGGCGTGGGGGAGGGGCGTGGGGGAGGGGAGGGGGGAGGGGCGTGGGGGAGGGGAGAGGGGGAGGGGCGTGGGGGAGGGGAGAGGGGGAGGGGCGTGGGGGAGGGGCGTGGGGAGGGGCGTGGGGAGGGGCGTGGGGGAGGGGCGTGGGGGAGGGGCGTGGGGGAGGGGAGAGGGGGAGGGGCGGGGGGAGGGGAGTTGGGGGAGGGGAGTTGGGGAGGGGAGTGGGGTGTTGGAGTGGTGGAAGGGAGTGGGGTAGGGGAGTGGGGTAGGGGAGTGGGGTAGGGGAGTGGGGTAGGGGAGTGGGGTAGGGGTGTGGGGTAGGGGAGTGGGGTAGGGGAGTGGAGTAGGGGAGTGGGGTAGGGGTGTGGGGTAGGGGTGTGGGGTAGGGGTGTGGGGTAGGGGTGTGGGGTAGGGGTGTGGGGTAGGGGTGTGGGGTAGGGGTGTGGGGTAGGGGTGTGGGGTAGGGGTGTGGGGTTGGGGTGTGGGGTTGGGGTGTGGGGTTGGGGTGTGGGGTTGGGGTGTGGGGTTGGGGTGTGGGGTAGGGGAGTGGGATAGGGGAGTGGGATAGGGGAGTGGGATAGGGGAGTGGGGGAGGGGAGTGGGGGAGGGAGTGGGGGAGGGGAGGGAGTGGGGGAGGGGCGTGGGGAGGGGCGTGGGGGAGGGGCGTGGGGGAGGGGCGTGGGGGAGGGGCGTGGGGGAGGGGCGTGGGGGAGGGGCGTGGGGAGGGGCGTGGGGGAGGGGAGAGTGGGAGGGGAGAGGGGGAGGGGAGAGGGGGAGGGGCGGGGGGAGGGGAGAGGGGGAGGGGCGGGGGGAGGGGCGGGGGGAGGGGTGTTGGGGAGGGGTGTTGGGGAGGGGTGTTGGGGAGGGGTGTTGGGGAGGGGTGTTGGGGAGGGGTGTTGGGGAGGGGTGTTGGGGAGGGGTGTTGGGGAGGGGTGTTGGGGAGGGGTGTTGGGGAGGGGTGTTGGGGAGGGGTGTTGGGGAGGGGAGTGGGATGTTGGAGTGGTGGAAGGGAGTGGGGTAGGGGAATGGTGTAGGGGAGTGGGGTAGGGGTGTGGGGTAGGGGTGTGGTGTTGGGGGGTTGGGGTTGGGGTGTGGGGTAGGGGAGTGGGGTAGGGGAGTGGGGTAGGGGAGTGGGGTAGGGGAGTGGGTTTAGGGGAGTTGGGTAGTGGAGCGCAGTGAGGAGGTGGAGGGAAGGGGAGAGAGGGAGGGGAGTGGGTGAGGTAAGTGGGGTAGGGGTGTTGGGTACTGGAGTGCAGTGAGAAGGTGGAGAGTATGTGAGTGGGGCAGGGGAGTGGGGCAGGGGAGTGGGGCAGGGGAGTGGGGCAGGGGTGTGGGGCAGGGGTGTGGGGCAGGGGTGTGGGGGAGGGGAGTGTGGTAGATTAGGGCACTGAGGAGGTGGAGGTAAGCGGAGTGGAGTAGGGTGTGGGGCAGTGGAGTGGGGTAGGTTAGTGTGAGAGGGGAATGCGGGAGTGGGGGAGGGTAGTGGGGGAGGGGGTGGGGTATGGGAGTGGGGGAGGGGAGTGGGGAGCGGAGTTGGGGAGGGGAGTTGGGGAGGGTATTTGGGCAGGGTAGTTGGGGGGGAAGTGGAGGAGTGGAGTGGAGGAGGTGTGTGGGGTGAGATAGTGGGGTAGGGGAGTGGATATGGGGAGTAGATATGGGGAGTGGAGATGGGGAGTGGGGGTGCAGAGTGGTGTCAGGGAGTTGGGTAGGGGAGGGCAGTGAGGAGATGGAGGGGAGGGGAGTTGGGGAGGGGAGATGGAAAGGGAAGTGGGGTAGGGGAGTCGGGGAGTGGAGTGGAGTCGGGGAGGGGAGTGGAGTCGGGGAGGGGAGTGGAGTCGGGGAGTGGAGTCGGGGAGGGGAGTGGAGTGGGATAGGGGAGTGGGATAGGGGAGTGGGATAGGGGAGTGGGATAGGGGCGTGGGATAGGGGCGTGGGGGAGGGGCGTGGGGGAGGGGCGTGGGGGAGGGGCGTGGGGGAGGGGCGTGGGGGAGGGGCGTGGGGGAGGGGCGTGGGGGAGGGGCGTGGGGAGGGGCGTGGGGGAGGGGCGTGGGGGAGGGGCGTGGGGGAGGGGCGTGGGGGAGGGGCGTGGGGGAGGGGCGTGGGGGAGGGGCGTGGGGGAGGGGAGAGGGGGAGGGGAGAGGGGGAGGGGAGAGGGGAGGGGAGAGGGGAGGGGAGAGGGGGAGGGGCGTGGGGGAGGGGAGAGGGGGAGGGGAGAGGGGGAGGGGAGAGGGGAGGGGAGTTGGGGAGGGGAGTGGGGTGTTGGAGTGGTGGAAGGGAGTGGGGTAGGGGAATGGTGTAGGGGAGTGGGGTAGGGGTGTGGGTTTAGGGGAGTGGGTTTAGGGGAGTGGGTTTAGGGGAGTGGGTTTAGGGGAGTGGGTTTAGGGGAGTGGGTTTAGGGGAGTGGGTTTAGGGGAGTGGGTTTAGGGGAGTGGGTTTAGGGGAGTGGGGTAGGGGAGTGGGGGATTGGATTGAGGTATGGCAGTGGGGAAGGGGAGTGGGGTGGTGGAGGGCAGTGATGAGGTGGAATGAAGGGGAGTGGCCTAGGGAGTGGGGGAGGGCAGTGCCGTAGGGGAGTTGGGGAGGGGAGGGCAGTGAGGAGGAGAAGGGGGTGTAGGGGAGGTGAGTGGGGGAGGGAAGTGAGTTAGGGGAGTGGGGTAGGGGAGTGGGATGTTGAGTAGGATAGCGGTGTGGAGTCGGGGTGCGCAGTGAGGATGTGGAGGGAAGGGAAGAGGGGGAGTGGAGTGGTGGAGGTGTGTGATTTAGGCGAGTGGGGCAGGGGAGTGGGGCAGGGGAGTGGGGCAGGGGAGTGGGGCAGGGAGTGGGACAGGGGAGTGGGACAGGGGAGTTGGGTAGTGGAGCGCAGTGAGGACGTGGAGGGAAGGGGAGAGAGGGAGGGGAGTGGGTGAGGTAAGTGGGGTAGGGGTGTTGGGTACTGGAGTGCAGTGAGAAGGTGGAGAGTATGTGAGTGGGGCAGGGTAGTGGGGGAGGGGAGTGGGGCAGGGGAGTGTGGTAGAGTAGGGCACTGAGGAGGTGGAGGTAAGCGGAGTGGGGTAGGGGTATGGGGCATTGGAGTGGGGGAGGGGAGTGGGGCAGGGGAGTGGGGCAGGGGTGTGGGGGAGGGGAGTGGGGCAGGGGAGTGTGGTAGATTAGGGCACTGAGGAGGTGGAGGTAAGCGGAGTGGAGTAGGGGTGTGGGGCAGTGGAGTGGTGTAGGTTAGTGTGAGAGGGGAATGCGGGAGTGGGGGAGGGGGGGTGGGGTGCGGGAGTGGGGGAGGGGGGTGGGGTATGGGAGTGGGGGAGTGGGGGAGGGGAGTTGGGGAGGGGAGTTGGGGAGGGGAGTTGGGGAGGGTAGTTGGGGGGGAAGTGGAGGAGAGGAGTGGAGGAGGTGTGTGGGGTGGGGTAGTGGGGTAGGGGAGTGGATATGGGGAGTGGAGATGGGGAGTGGGGGTGCAGAGTGGTGTCAGGGAGTTGGGTAGGGGAGGGCAGTGAGGAGATGGAGGGGAGGGGAGTTGGGGAGGGGAGATGGAAAGGGAAGTGGGGTAGGGGAGTGGGGAGGGGAGTGGAGTCGGGGAGGGGAGTGGAGTCGGGGAGGGGAGTGGAGTCGGGGAGGGGAGTGGAGTCGGGGAGGGGAGTGGAGTCGGGGAGGGGAGTGGAGTGGGATAGGGGAGTGGGATAGGGGAGTGGGATAGGGGAGTGGGATAGGGGAGTGGGATAGGGGAGTGGGATAGGGGAGTGGGATAGGGGAGTGGGATAGGTCATTGGGATAGGGGAGTGGGACAGGGGAGTGGGACAGGGGCGTGGGACAGGGGCGTGGGACAGGGGCGTGGGACAGGGGCGTGGGACAGGGGCGTGGGACAGGGGCGTGGGACAGGGGCGTGGGACAGGGGCGTGGGACAGGGGCGTGGGACAGGGGCGTGGGACAGGGGCGTGGGACAGGGGCGTGGGACAGGGGCGTGGGGGAGGGGCGTGGGGGAGGGGCGTGGGGGAGGGGCGTGGGGGAGGGGCGTGGGGGAGGGGAGAGGGCAGGGCCGTGGGGGAGGGGAGAGGGGGAGGGGTGGGGGGAGGGGTGGGGGGAGGGGAGTTGGGGAGGGGTGTTGGGGAGGGGTGTTGGGGAGGGGTGTTGGGGAGGGGTGTTGGGGAGGGGTGTTGGGGAGGGGTGTTGGGGAGGGGTGTTGGGGAGGGGAGTGGGGTAGGGGTGTGGGGTAGGGGTGTGGGGTAGGGGTGTGGGGTAGGGGTGTGGGGTAGGGGTGTGGGGTAGGGGTGTGGGGTAGGGGTGTGGGGTAGGGGTGTGGGGTAGGGGTGTGGGGTAGGGGTGTGGGGTAGGGGTGTGGGGTAGGGGTGTGGGGTAGGGGTGTGGGGTAGGGGTGTGGGGTAGGGGTGTGGGGTAGGGGTGTGGGGTAGGGGAGTGGGGTTGGGGAGTGGGGTTGGGGAGTGGGGTTGGGGAGTGGGGTTGGGGAGTGGGGTTGGGGAGTGGGGTTGGGGAGTGGGGTTGGGGTGTGGGGTTGGGGTGTGGGGTTGGGGTGTGGGGTTGGGGTGTGGGGTTGGGGTGTGGGGTTGGGGTGTGGGGTTGGGGAGTGGGGTATAGGAGTGGGGTATAGGAGTGGGGTAGGGGAGTGGGGTAGGGGAGTGGGGTAGGGGAGTGGGATAGGGGAGTGGGATAGGGGAGTGGGGGGTGGAGTGGGGGGTGGAGTGGGGGGTGGAGTGGGGTGGGGAGAGGGGCGGGGGAGGGGGTGGGGGAGAGGGGCAGGGGAGAGGGGCAGGGGAGAGGGGCAGGGGAGAGGGGCAGGGGAGAGGGGCAGGGGAGAGGGGCAGGGGAGAGGGGTAGGTTAGTGTGGGAGGGGAGTGGGGGAGGTGAGTGGGGGAGGGGGGTGGGGGACGAGGTGGGGGAGCGGGGGTGGGGGAGCGGGGGTGGGGGAGCGGAGTGGGGGAGCGGAGTGGGGGAGCGGAGTGGGGGAGCGGCGTGGGGGAGGGGGGCGCGGGGGAGGGGGGCGCGGGGTAGGGGGGCGCGGGGTAGGGGGGCGCGGGGTAGGGGGGCGCGGGGTAGGGGGGCGCGGGGTAGGGGGGCGCGGGGTAGGGGGGCGCGGGGTAGGGGGGCGCGGGGTAGGGGGGCGCGGGGTAGGGGGGCGCGGGGTAGGGGGGCGCGGGGTAGGGGGGCGCGGGGTAGGGGGGCGCGGGGTGGGGTGGCGCGGGGTGGGGTGGCGGGGTAGGGGGGCGAGGTGGGGGGACGGGGTAAAGGGGCGGGGTAGGGGGGCGCGGGGTAGGGGGGCGCGGGGTAGGGGGGCGCGGGGTAGGGGGGCGCGGGGTAGGGGGGCGCGGGGTAGGGGGGCGCGGGGTAGGGGGGCGCGGGGTAGGGGGGCGCGGGGTAGGGGGGCGCGGGGTAGGGGGGCGCGGGGTGGGGTGGCGCGGGGTGGGGTGGCGCGGGGTGGGGTGGCGGGGTAGGGGGGCGAGGTGGGGGGACGGGGTAAAGGGGCGGGGTAGGGGGGGCGGGGGTGGGGTGCGGGGGTGGGGTGCGGGGGTGGGGTGCGGGGGAGGGGAGCGGGGGAGGGGAGCGGGGGCGTGGTGGAGGGGAGTGGGGGAGGGGAGTGGGGCGGGGTGTTGGGGCGGGGAGTGGGGTGTTGGAGTGGTGGAAGGGAGTGGGGTAGGGGAATGGTGTAGGGGAATGGTGTAGTGGAGTGGGGTAGGGGTGTGGGGTAGGGGTGTGGGGTAGGGGTGTGGGGTAGGGGTGTGGGGTAGGGGTGTGGGGTAGGGGTGTGGGGTAGGGGTGTGGGGTAGGGGTGTGGGGTAGGGGTGTGGGGTAGGGGTGTGGGGTAGGGGTGTGGGGTAGGGGTGTGGGGTTGGGGTGTGGGGTTGGGGTGTGGGGTTGGGGTGTGGGGTTGGGGTGTGGGGTTGGGGTGTGGGGTTGGGGTGTGGGGTTGGGGTGTGGGGTTGGGGGGTGGGGTTGGGGGGTGGGGTTGGGGGGTGGGGTTGGGGGGTGGGGTTGGGGTGTGGGGTTGGGGTGTGGGGTAGGGGAGTGGGGTAGGGGAGTGGGGTAGGGGAGTGGGGTAGGGGAGTGGGGTGGGGGAGTGGGGTAGGGGAGTGGGGTGGGGGAGTGGGATAGGGGAGTTGGATAGGAGAGTGGGGGGTGTCGGATGGGGGAGTGGGGGGGGAGTGGGGGGGGAGTGGGGTGTGGAGTGGGGGGTGGAGTGGGGGGCGGAGTGGGGGGCGGAGTGGGGGGCGGAGTGGGGGGGGAGTGGGGGGGGAGTGGGGGGGGAGTGGGGGGGGGAGAGGGGCGGGGCAGGGGAGAGGGGAAGGTGAGTGGGGGAGGTGAGTGGGGGAGGGGGGTGGGGGAGCGGGGGTGGGGGAGCGGAGTGGGGGAGCGGAGTGGGGGAGCGGGGGTGGGGGAGCGGGGGTGGGGGAGCGGCGTGGGGGAGCGGCGTGGGGGAGGGGCGTGGGGGAGGGGCGTGGGGGAGGGGCGTGGGGGAGGGGAGTCGGGGAGGGTAGTAGTGTAGGGGATTGGCGGTGGGGAGTGGGGGAAGGGAGTGGGGATTGGTTGTGATGTAGGGGAGCGGGGGGAGTGGATTGGGGAGGGGAGTTAGCGAGTGGGGTGCGGGAGGGGAGTTGGGGAGGGGAGTTGGGGAGGGGAATGGTGTAGGGGAGTGAGGGAAAGGAGTTGGGGAGGGGAGTTGGGGTAGGGGAGTGAGGGAGGGGTGTTGGGGAGGGGAGTTGGGGAGGGGAGTTGGGGAGGGGAGTTGGGGAGGGGAGTTGGGGAAGGGTGTGGGGGTGGGGAGTTAGGCACTGGAGTGGGGGAGGGGAGAGAGGGAGTGGAGTGGGGGAGGGAGTTGGGGACTGGAGTGGAAGAGGGGAGTGGAGTATGGGAGTTGGTGAGGGAAGTGGGGGAGGAGTGTTGGGGAGGGGAGTGGGGTAGTCGGAGTGGGGAGTCGAGTGGGGTAGTCGAGTGGGGTAGTCGAGTGGGGTAGTCGAGTGGGGTAGTCGAGTGGGGTAGTCGAGTGGGGTAGTCGAGTGGGGTAGTCGAGTGGGGTAGTCGAGTGGGGTAGTCGAGTGGGGTAGTCGAGTGGGGTAGTCGAGTGGGGTAGTCGAGTGGGGTAGTTGAGTGGGGTGGTCGAGTGGGGTGGTCGAGTGGGGTGGTCGAGTGGGGGAGGGGAGTTGAGGCAGGGATTGGGGGAGCAGAGTGGTTGAGGGGAGTTGCAGAGAGGAGAGGGGGAGGGGTGTGGGGAAGAGGAATGGGGAGGGCAGTGGGAGGAGTCGGGGAACGTAGTTGCGGAGGGGACTTTGGTAGGGGCATGGGGGATGGGGGTGGGGAAGGGGAGTTGGGGACTGGAGTGGGGAGGGGAGTGGGGGAGTTGATTGCGGACGGGGAGTTGGGGAGATGAGTGGGGGAGGGGAGTTGGGGACTGGAGTGGGGGAGGGGAGTGGGGTAGGGGAGTGTGGGAGAGGTGTTGAGGAGGGTGTGGGGGAGGGTAGTGGGGTAGGGGAGTGGGGGAGGGGTGTGGCGGTGGGGTGTGAGGGAGGGGTGTGAGGGAGGGGTGTGAGGGAGGGGAGTGAGGGAGGGGAGTGATGGAGGGGAATGGGTAGCGGAGGGGAGGTGGAGAGGAGTCGGTTGGGGAGTGGCGGAGGGGTGTTGGGGAGGGGAGTTGGGGAGGGTAGTAGTGGAGGGGATTGGGGAGTGGCTGAGGGGAGTTGGGGAGGGTAGTAGTGAAGGGTTTTGGGGGTGGGGAGTGGGGTAGGGGAGTGGGGATTGGTTGTGATGTAGGGGAGTGGGGGAGGGGAGTGGGGGAGGGGAGTGGGGGAGGGGAGTGGGGGAGGGGAGTGGGGGAGGGGAGTGGGGGAGGGGAGTGGGGGAGGGGAGTGGGGGAGGGGAGTGGGGGAGGGGAGTGGGGGAGGGGAGTGGGGGAGGGGAGTGGGGGAGGGGAGTGGGGGATCGGAGTGGGGGATCGGAGTGTGGTAGCGGAGGGCAGTGATGAGGTGCAGGGAAGCGGAGTGGGGGAGGGGAGGGGAGTTAGGAGATGCAGGGGAGGGGAGGGGAGTGGGTGAGGGGAGTGGGGAAGGGGAGTGAGGGAGGGTAGTTGGGGAGGGGGTGGGGTCGGGGTTTGGGGTAGAGGAGTGGGGGAGGGATGTGAGGGAGGGTAGTGGGGTAGGGTAGTGTGGTAGGGGAGTGGGGGAATGGGAGTGGGGGAGGGGAGTTGGGGAGTGGAGTGGAGTGGAGGTGAGTGGGTTGGGGTAGTGGGGTAGGGGTGTGGAGATGGGGTGTGGAGATGGGGAGTGGAGATGGGGAGTGGAGATGGGGAGTGGAGATGGGGAGTGGAGATGGGGAGTGGAGATGGAGAGTGGGGGTTCAGAGTGGTGTCAGGGAGTTGGGTAGGGGAGGGCAGTGAGGAGATGGAGGGGAGTGGAGTCGGGGAGGGGAGTGGAGTCGGGGAGTGGAGTCGGGGAGTGGAGTCGGGGAGGGGAGTCGGGGAGGGGAGTCGGGGAGGGGAGTCGGGGAGGGGAGTCGGGGAGGGGAGTCGGGGAGGGGAGTGGAGTGGGATAGGGGAGCGGGGGAGGGGAGCGGGGGAGGGGAGCGGGGGAGGGGAGAGGGGGAGGGGAGAGGGGGAGGGGAGCGGGGGAGGGGAGCGGGGGAGGGGAGCGGGGGAGGGGAGTGGGTGAGGGGTGAGGGGTGAGGGGGAGGGATGAGGGGGAGGGATGAGGGTGAGGGTGAGGGGTGAGGGGGAGGGGTGAGGGGGAGGGGTGAGGGGGAGGGGAGTTGGGGAGGTGATTTGGGGAGGTGAGGTGGGGATGTGAGTGGGGTGTTGGTATGGTGGAAGGGAGTGGGGTATGGGAATGGTGTAGGGGAGTGGGGTTGGGGTTGGGGAGTCGTGCTGGGGAGTGGTGCTGGGGAGTGGGGTAGGGGAGTGGGGTAGGGGAGTGGGGTAGGGGAGTGGGGTAGGGGAGTGGGGTAGGGGAGTGGGGGGTGGAGTGGGGCGGGGGAGTGGGGCGGGGGAGAGGGGCGGGGGAGAGGGGCGGGGGAGAGGGGCGGGGGAGAGGGGCGGGGGAGAGGGGCGGGGGAGAGGGGCGGGGGAGAGGGGCGGGGGAGGGGAGTGGGGGAGGGGAGTGGGGGAGGGGTGTGAGGGAGGGGAGTGAGGGAGGGGAGTGAGGGAGGGGAATGGGTAGCGGAGGGGGAGCGGGAGAGGAGTGGGTTGGGGAGTGGCGGAGGGGAGTTGGGGAGGGGATTGGGGAGTGGCTGAGGGGAGTTGGGGAGGGTAGTAGTGAAGGGATTTGGGGGTGCGGAGTGGGGTAGGGGAGTGGGGATTGGTTGTGATGTAGGGGAGTGGGGGAGGGGAGTGGGGGAGGGGAGTGGGGGAGGGGAGTGGGGGAGGGGAGTGGGGGAGGGGAGTGGGGGAGGGGAGTGGGGGAGGGGAGTGGGGGAGGGGAGTGGGGGAGGGGAGTGGGGGATCGGAGTGTGATAGCGGAGGGCAGTGAGGAGGTGCAGGGAAGCGAAGTGGGGGAGGGGAGGGGAGTGAGGAGATGCAGTGGAGGGGAGGGGAGTGGGGGAGGGGAGTGGGGAAGGGGAATGAGGGAGGGTAGTTGGGGAGGGGGTGGGGTCGGGGAGTGGGGGAGGGATGTGAGGGAGGGATGTGAGGGAGGGATGTGAGGGAGGTATGTGAGGGAGGTATGTGAGGGAGGAATGTGAGGGAGGAATGTGAGGGAGGAATGTGAGGGAGGAATGTGAGGGAGGAATGTGAGGGAGGAATGTGAGGGAGGAATGTGAGGGAGGAATGTGAGGGAGGAATGTGAGGGAGGAATGTGAGGGAGGAATGTGAGGGAGGAATGTGAGGGAGGAATGTGAGGGAGGAATGTGAGGGAGGAATGTGAGGGAGGAATGTGAGGGAGGAATGTGAGGGAGGAATGTGAGGGAGGAATGTGAGGGAGGAATGTGAGGGAGGAATGTGAGGGAGGAATGTGAGGGAGGAATGTGAGGGAGGAATGTGAGGGAGGAATGTGAGGGAGGAATGTGAGGGAGGGGAGTGGGGTAGGGGAGTGGGGTAGGGGAGTGGGGTAGGGGAGTGGGGTCAGGGTGGGCAGTGAAGAGGTGCTGGGAAGCGGAGAGGTGGACGGGAGTGGGGGGGAGGTGAGTGGGGGAGGGGTGGGGTATGGGAGTGGGGTAGGGGAATGGGGAAGGGGAATGGGATAGTGGAGATGGGGCGGGGAGTGAGTTAGGGGAGTGGGGTAGGGGTGCGCAGTGTGGAGGTGGCGGGAAGGGGAGTGGGGGAGGGGTGTGGGGTAGGGGAATGGTGTCGGGGATTGGGGTGGGGTAGGGAGTGCGGTAGGTGAGAGGGAGAGGGTAGTGGGGGATGGGAGTGTGGTAGCGGAGGGCAGTGAGGAGGTGCAGGGAAGCGAAGTGGGGTAAGGAAGGGGAGTGGGGAGCGGGGGAGGGGAGTGATGCAGCACAGTGGGGGAGGGGAGTGATGCAGCACAGTGTGGGAGGGGTGTGGGGTAGGGGATTGAGGGAGAGGAGTGCAGTGAGGAGGTGGAGGGAAGGGAAATGGGGAGTTGTGAGCGGGAGTGGGGACGCTGAGTGGGGACTGAGAGTGGGGACGCTGAGTGGGGACTGGGAGTGGGGACGGGGAGTGGGGACGGGGAGTGGGGACGCTGAGTGGGGACGGGGAGTGGGGACGCTGAGTGGGGACGGGGAGTGGGGACGCTGAGTGGGGACGGGGAGTGGGGACGGGGAGTGGGGACGGGGAGTGGGGACGCTGAGTGGGGACGCTGAGTGGGGACGCTGAGTGGGGACGCTGAGTGGGGACGCTGAGTGGGGACGCTGAGTGGGGACGCTGAGTGGGGACGCTGAGTGGGGACGCTGAGTGGGGACGCTGAGTGGGGACGCTGAGTGGGGACGCTGAGTGGGGACGCTGAGTGGGGACGCTGAGTGGGGACGCTGAGTGGGGACGCTGAGTGGGGACGCTGAGTGGGGACGCTGAGTGGGGACGCTGAGTGGGGACGCTGAGTGGGGACGCTGAGTGGGGACGCTGAGTGGGGACGCTGAGTGGGGACGCTGAGTGGGGACGCTGAGTGGGGACGCTGAGTGGGGACGCTGAGTGGGGACGCTGAGTGGGGACGCTGAGTGGGGACGCTGAGTGGGGACGCTGAGTGGGGACGCTGAGTGGGGACGCTGAGTGGGGACGCTGAGTGGGGACGCTGAGTGGGGACGCTGAGTGGGGACGCTGAGTGGGGACGCTGAGTGGGGACGCTGAGTGGGGACGCTGAGTGGGGACGCTGAGTGGGGACGCTGAGTGGGGACGCTGAGTGGGGACGCTGAGTGGGGACGCTGAGTGGGGACGCTGAGTGGGGACGCTGAGTGGGGACGCTGAGTGGGGACGCTGAGTGGGGACGCTGAGTGGGGACGCTGAGTGGGGACGCTGAGTGGGGACGCTGAGTGGGGACGCTGAGTGGGGACGCTGAGTGGGGACGCTGAGTGGGGACGCTGAGTGGGGACGCTGAGTGGGGACGCTGAGTGGGGACGCTGAGTGGGGACGCTGAGTGGGGACGCTGAGTGGGGACGCTGAGTGGGGACGCTGAGTGGGGACGCTGAGTGGGGACGCTGAGTGGGGACGCTGAGTGGGGACGCTGAGTGGGGACGCTGAGTGGGGACGCTGAGTGGGGACGCTGAGTGGGGACGCTGAGTGGGGACGCTGAGTGGGGACGCTGAGTGGGGACGCTGAGTGGGGACGCTGAGTGGGGACGCTGAGTGGGGACGCTGAGTGGGGACGCTGAGTGGGGACGCTGAGTGGGGACGCTGAGTGGGGACGGGGAGTGGGGAGGGGGAGTGGGGAGGGGGAGTGGGGAGGGGGAGTGGGGAGGGGGAGTGGGGAGGGGGAGTGGGGAGGGGGAGTGGGGAGGGGGAGTGGGGAGGGGGAGTGGGGAGGGGGAGTGGGGAGGGGGAGTGGGGAGGGGGAGTGGGGAGGGGGAGTGGGGAGGGGGAGTGGGGAGGGGGAGTGGGGAGGGGGAGTGGGGAGGGGGAGTGGGGACGGGGAGTGGGGACGGGGAGTGGGGACGGGGAGTGGGGGAGGGGAGTGAGGGAGGGGAGTGAGGGAGGGTAGTTGGGGAGGGGGTGGGGTCGGGGTTTGGGGTAGGGGAGTGGGGGAGGGATGTGAGGGAGGGATGTGAGGGAGGAATGTGAGGGAGGAATGTGAGGGAGGAATGTGAGGGAGGAATGTGAGGGAGGAATGTGAGGGAGGAATGTGAGGGAGGAATGTGAGGGAGGAATGTGAGGGAGGAATGTGAGGGAGGAATGTGAGGGAGGAATGTGAGGGAGGAATGTGAGGGAGGAATGTGAGGGAGGAATGTGAGGGAGGAATGTGAGGGAGGAATGTGAGGGAGGAATGTGAGGGAGGAATGTGAGGGAGGAATGTGAGGGAGGAATGTGAGGGAGGAATGTGAGGGAGGGGAGTGGGGTAGGGGAGTGGGGCAGGGGAGTGGGGCAGGGGAGTGGGGCAGGGGAGTGGGGCAGGGGAGTGGGGCAGGGGAGTGGGGCAGGGGAGTGGGGCAGGGGAGTGGGGCAGGGGAGTGGGGCAGGGGAGTGGGGCAGGGGAGTGGGGCAGGGGAGTGGGGCAGGGGAGTGGGGCAGGGGAGTGGGGCAGGGGAGTGGGGCAGGGGAGTGGGGCAGGGGAGTGGGGGAGGGGTGAGGGGGAGGGGTGAGGGGGAGGGGTGAGGGGAGGGGAGTTGGGGAGTTGGAGTGGTGCAAGGGAGCGGGGCAGGGGGCGCGGGGTAGGGGGGCGCGGGGTAGGGGTGCGGGGTAGGGGGGGGCGCGGGGTAGGGGGGCGCGGGGTAGGGGGGCGCGGGGTAGGGGGGCGCGGGGTAGGGGGGCGCGGGGTAGGGGGGCGCGGGGTAGGGGGGCGCGGGGTAGGGGGGCGCGGGGTAGGGGGGCGCGGGGTAGGGGGGCGCGGGGTAGGGGGGCGCGGGGTAGGGGGGCGCGGGGTGTGGTGGCGGGGTGGGGGGGCGAGGTGGGGGGACGGGGTAAAGGGGCGGGGTAGGGGGGCGGGGGTGGGGTGCGGGGGTGGGGTGCGGGGGTGGGGTGCGGGGGAGGGGAGCGGGGGCGTGGTGGAGGGGAGTGGGGGAGGGGAGTTGGGGCGGGGTGTTGGGGCGGGGAGTGGGGTGTTGGAGTGGTGGAAGGGAGTGGGGTAGGGGAATGGGGTAGTGGAGTGGGGTAGGGGTGTGGGGTAGGGGAGTGGGGTAGGGGTGTGGGGTAGGGGTGTGGGGTAGGGGTGTGGGGTAGGGGTGTGGGGTAGGGGTGTGGGGTAGGGGTGTGGGGTAGGGGTGTGGGGTAGGGGTGTGGGGTAGGGGTGTGGGGTAGGGGTGTGGGGTAGGGGTGTGGGGTAGGGGTGTGGGGTAGGGGTGTGGGGTAGGGGTGTGGGGTAGGGGTGTGGGGTTGGGGTGTGGGGTTGGGGTGTGGGGTTGGGGTGTGGGGTAGGGGTGTGGGGTAGGGGTGTGGGGTAGGGGTGTGGGGTTGGGGTGTGGGGTTGGGGTGTGGGGTTGGGGTGTGGGGTTGGGGTGTGGGGTTGGGGTGTGGGGTTGGGGTGTGGGGTTGGGGTGTGGGGTTGGGGTGTGGGGTTGGGGTGTGGGGTTGGGGTGTGGGGTTGGGGTGTGGGGTTGGGGTGTGGGGTTGGGGTGTGGGGTAGGGGAGTGGGGTAGGGGAGTGGGGTAGGGGAGTGGGGTAGGGGAGTGGGGTAGGGGAGTGGGGTAGGGGCGTGGGGTAGGGGAGTGGGGTAGGGGAGTGGGGTAGGGGAGTGGGGTAGGGGAGTGGGGTAGGGGAGTGGGGTAGGGGAGTGGGGTAGGGGAGTGGGGTAGGGGAGTGGGGTAGGGGAGTGGGGTGGGGGAGTGGGATAGGAGAGTGGGGGGTGTCGGATGGGGGAGTGGGGGGGGGAGTGGGGGGGGAGTGGGGTGTGGAGTGGGGGGCGGAGTGGGGGGCGGAGTGGGGGGCGGAGTGGGGGGCGGAGTGGGGGGGGGAGTGGGGGGGGGAGTGGGGGGGGGAGTGGGGGGGGGAGGGGGGGGAGAGGGGGGGGGAGAGGGGGGGGGAGAGGGGGGGGGGGAGTGGGGGGGTGAGTGGGGGGGTGAGTGGGGGAGGTGAGTGGGGGAGCGGGGGTGGGGGAGCGGGGGTGGGGGAGCGGAGTGGGGGAGCGGAGTGGGGGAGCGGAGTGGGGGAGCGGGGTGGGGGAGGGGCGTGGGGGAGGGGCGTGGGGGAGGGGCGTGGGGGAGGGGCGTGGGGGAGGGGCGTGGGGGAGGGGAGTCGGGGAGGGTAGTAGTGTAGGGGATTGGCGGTGGGGAGTGGGGGAAGGGAGTGGGGATTGGTTGTGATGTAGGGGAGCGGGGGGAGTGGATTGGGGAGGGGAGTTAGCGAGTGGGGTGCGGGAGGGGAGTTGGGGAGGGGAGTTGGGGAGGGGAGTTGGGGAGGGGAATGGTGTAGGGGAGTGAGGGAAAGGAGTTGGGGAGGGGAGTTGGGGTAGGGGAGTGAGGGAGGGGTGTTGGGGAGGGGAGTTGGGGAGGGGAGTTGGGGAGGGGAGTTGGGGAGGGGAGTTGGGGAGGGGAGTTGGGGAGGGGAGTTGGGGAGGGGAGTTGGGGAAGGGTGTGGGGGTGGGGAGTTAGGCACTGGAGTGGGGGAGGGGAGAGAGGGAGTGGAGTGGGGGAGGGAGTTGGGGACTGGAGTGGAAGAGGGGAGTGGAGTATGGGAGTTGGTGAGGGAAGTGGGGGAGGAGTGTTGGGGAGGGGAGTGGGGTAGTCGGAGTGGGGAGTCGAGTGGGGTAGTCGAGTGGGGTAGTCGAGTGGGGTAGTCGAGTGGGGTAGTCGAGTGGGGTAGTCGAGTGGGGTAGTCGAGTGGGGTAGTCGAGTGGGGTAGTCGAGTGGGGTAGTCGAGTGGGGTAGTCGAGTGGGGTAGTCGAGTGGGGTAGTCGAGTGGGGTAGTCGAGTGGGGTAGTCGAGTGGGGTAGTCGAGTGGGGTGGTCGAGTGGGGTGGTCGAGTGGGGGAGGGGAGTTGAGGCAGGGATTGGGGGAGCAGAGTGGTTGAGGGGAGTTGCAGAGAGGAGAGGGGGAGGGGTGTGGGGAAGAGGAATGGGGAGGGCAGTGGGGGGAGTCGGGGAACGTAGTTGCGGAGGGGACTTTGGTAGGGGCATGGGGGATGGGGGTGGGGAAGGGGAGTTGGGGACTGGAGTGGGGAGGGGAGTGGGGGAGTTGATTGCGGACGGGGAGTTGGGGAGATGAGTGGGGGAGGGGAGTTGGGGACTGGAGTGGGGGAGGGGAGTGGGGTAGGGGAGTGTGGGAGAGGTGTTGAGGAGGGTGTGGGGGAGGGTAGTGGGGTAGGGGAGTGGGGGAGGGGTGTGGCGGTGGGGTGTGAGGGAGGGGTGTGAGGGAGGGGAGTGATGGAGGGGAATGGGTAGCGGAGGGGAGGTGGAGAGGAGTCGGTTGGGGAGTGGCGGAGGGGTGTTGGGGAGGGGAGTTGGGGAGGGTAGTAGTGGAGGGGATTGGGGAGTGGCTGAGGGGAGTTGGGGAGGGTAGTAGTGAAGGGTTTTGGGTGTGGGGAGTGGGGTAGGGGAGTGGGGATTGGTTGTGATGTAGGGGAGTGGGGGAGGGGAGTGGGGGAGGGGAGTGGGGGAGGGGAGTGGGGGAGGGGAGTGGGGGAGGGGAGTGGGGGAGGGGAGTGGGGGAGGGGAGTGGGGGAGGGGAGTGGGGGAGGGGAGTGGGGGAGGGGAGTGGGGGAGGGGAGTGGGGGAGGGGAGTGGGGGAGGGGAGTGGGGGAGGGGAGTGGGGGAGGGGAGTGGGGGAGGGGAGTGGGGGATCGGAGTGTGGTAGCGGAGGGCAGTGATGAGGTGCAGGGAAGCGGAGTGGGGGAGGGGAGGGGAGTTAGGAGATGCAGGGGAGGGGAGGGGAGTGGGTGAGGGGAGTGGGGAAGGGGAGTGAGGGAGGGTAGTTGGGGAGGGGGTGGGGTCGGGGTTTGGGGTAGAGGAGTGGGGCAGGGATGTGAGGGAGGGTAGTGGGGTAGGGTAGTGTGGTAGGGGAGTGGGGGAATGGGAGTGGGGGAGGGGAGTTGGGGAGTGGAGTGGAGTGGAGGTGAGTGGGTTGGGGTAGTGGGGTAGGGGTGTGGAGATGGGGTGTGGAGATGGGGAGTGGAGATGGGGAGTGGAGATGGGGAGTGGAGATGGGGAGTGGAGATGGGGAGTGGAGATGGGGAGTGGAGATGGGGAGTGGAGATGGGGAGTGGAGATGGGGAGTGGAGATGGGGAGTGGGGGTTCAGAGTGGTGTCAGGGAGTTGGGTAGGGGAGGGCAGTGAGGAGATGGAGGGGAGTGGAGTCGGGGAGTGGAGTCGGGGAGTGGAGTCGGGGAGGGGAGTCGGGGAGGGGAGTCGGGGAGGGGAGTCGGGGAGGGGAGTCGGGGAGGGGAGTCGGGGAGGGGAGTCGGGGAGGGGAGTGGAGTGGGATAGGGGAGTGGGGGAGGGGAGTGGGGGAGGGGAGCGGGGGAGGGGAGCGGGGGAGGGGAGCGGGGGAGGGGAGCGGGGGAGGGGAGCGGGGGAGGGGTGAGGGGGAGGGATGAGGGTGAGGGTGAGGGGTGAGGGGGAGGGGTGAGGGGGAGGGGTGAGGGGGAGGGGTGAGGGGGAGGGGAGTTGGGGAGGTGATTTGGGGAGGTGAGGTGGGGATGTGAGTGGGGTGTTGGTATGGTGGAAGGGAGTGGGGTATGGGAATGGTGTAGGGGAGTGGGGTTGGGGTTGGGGAGTCGTGCTGGGGAGTGCTGCTGGGGAGTGGGGTAGGGGAGTGGGGTAGGGGAGTGGGGTAGGGGAGTGGGGGGTGGAGTGGGGCGGGGGAGAGGGGCGGGGGAGAGGGGCGGGGGAGAGGGGCGGGGGAGAGGGGCGGGGGAGAGGGGCGGGGGAGAGGGGCGGGGGAGGGGAGCGGGGGAGGGGAGCGGGGGAGGGGAGCGGGGGAGGGGAGCGGGGGAGGGGAGCGGGGCAGGGGAGCGGGGGAGGGGAGCGAGGGAGGGGAGTGAGGGAGGGGAATGGGTAGCGGAGGGGGAGCGGGAGAGGAGTGGGTTGGGGAGTGGCGGAGGGGAGTTGGGGAGGGGATTGGGGAGTGGCTGAGGGGAGTTGGGGAGGGTAGTAGTGAAGGGATTTGGGGGTGCGGAGTGGGGTAGGGGAGTGGGGATTGGTTGTGATGTAGGGGAGTGGGGGAGGGGAGTGGGGGAGGGGAGTGGGGGAGGGGAGTGGGGGAGGGGAGTGGGGGAGGGGAGTGGGGGAGGGGAGTGGGGGAGGGGAGTGGGGGAGGGGAGTGGGGGAGGGGAGTGGGGGAGGGGAGTGGGGGAGGGGAGTGGGGGAGGGGAGTGGGGGATCGGAGTGTGATAGCGGAGGGCAGTGAGGAGGTGCAGGGAAGCGAAGTGGGGGAGGGGAGGGGAGTGAGGAGATGCAGTGGAGGGGAGGGGAGTGGGGGAGGGGAGTGGGGAAGGGGAATGAGGGAGGGTAGTTGGGGAGGGGGTGGGGTCGGGGAGTGGGGGAGGGATGTGAGGGAGGGATGTGAGGGAGGGATGTGAGGGAGGGATGTGAGGGAGGGATGTGAGGGAGGGATGTGAGGGAGGAATGTGAGGGAGGAATGTGAGGGAGGAATGTGAGGGAGGAATGTGAGGGAGGAATGTGAGGGAGGAATGTGAGGGAGGAATGTGAGGGAGGAATGTGAGGGAGGAATGTGAGGGAGGAATGTGAGGGAGGAATGTGAGGGAGGAATGTGAGGGAGGAATGTGAGGGAGGAATGTGAGGGAGGAATGTGAGGGAGGAATGTGAGGGAGGAATGTGAGGGAGGAATGTGAGGGAGGAATGTGAGGGAGGGGAGTGGGGCAGGGGAGTGGGGCAGGGGAGTGGGGTAGGGGAGTGGGGTCAGGGTGGGCAGTGAAGAGGTGCTGGGAAGCGGAGAGGTGGACGGGAGTGGGGGGGAGGTGAGTGGGGGAGGGGTGGGGTATGGGAGTGGGGTAGGGGAATGGGGAAGGGGAATGGGATAGTGGAGATGGGGCGGGGAGTGAGTTAGGGGAGTGGGGTAGGGGTGCGCAGTGTGGAGGTGGCGGGAAGGGGAGTGGGGGAGGGGTGTGGGGTAGGGGAATGGTGTCGGGGATTGGGGTGGGGTAGGGAGTGCGGTAGGTGAGAGGGAGAGGGTAGTGGGGGATGGGAGTGTGGTAGCGGAGGGCAGTGAGGAGGTGCAGGGAAGCGAAGTGGGGTAAGGAAGGGGAGTGGGGAGCGGGGGAGGGGAGTGATGCAGCACAGTGGGGGAGGGGAGTGATGCAGCACAGTGTGGGATAGGGGATTGAGGGAGAGGAGTGCAGTGAGGAGGTGGAGGGAAGGGAAATGGGGAGTTGTGAGCGGGAGTGGGGACGCTGAGTGGGGACTGAGAGTGGGGACGGGGAGTGGGGACGGGGAGTGGGGACTGGGAGTGGGGACGCTGAGTGGGGACGCTGAGTGGGGACGCTGAGTGGGGACGCTGAGTGGGGACGCTGAGTGGGGACGCTGAGTGGGGACGCTGAGTGGGGACGGGGAGTGGGGACGCTGAGTGGGGACGCTGAGTGGGGACGCTGAGTGGGGACGCTGAGTGGGGACGCTGAGTGGGGACGCTGAGTGGGGACGCTGAGTGGGGACGCTGAGTGGGGACGCTGAGTGGGGACGCTGAGTGGGGACGCTGAGTGGGGACGCTGAGTGGGGACGCTGAGTGGGGACGCTGAGTGGGGACGCTGAGTGGGGACGCTGAGTGGGGACGCTGAGTGGGGACTGGGAGTGGGGACTGGGAGTGGGGACTGGGAGTGGGGACGGGGAGTGGGGACGGGGAGTGGGGACGGGGAGTGGGGACGGGGAGTGGGGACGGGGAGTGGGGACGGGGAGTGGGGACGGGGAGTGGGGACGGGGAGTGGGGACGGGGAGTGGGGACGGGGAGTGGGGACGGGGAGTGGGGACGCTGAGTGGGGACGCTGAGTGGGGACGCTGAGTGGGGACGCTGAGTGGGGACGCTGAGTGGGGACGCTGAGTGGGGACGCTGAGTGGGGACGCTGAGTGGGGACGCTGAGTGGGGACGCTGAGTGGGGACGCTGAGTGGGGACGCTGAGTGGGGACGCTGAGTGGGGACGCTGAGTGGGGACGCTGAGTGGGGACGCTGAGTGGGGACGCTGAGTGGGGACGCTGAGTGGGGACGCTGAGTGGGGACGCTGAGTGGGGACGCTGAGTGGGGACGCTGAGTGGGGACGCTGAGTGGGGACGCTGAGTGGGGACGCTGAGTGGGGACGCTGAGTGGGGACGCTGAGTGGGGACGCTGAGTGGGGAGGGGGAGTGGGGAGGGGGAGTGGGGAGGGGGAGTGGGGAGGGGGAGTGGGGAGGGGGAGTGGGGAGGGGGAGTGGGGAGGGGGAGTGGGGAGGGGGAGTGGGGAGGGGGAGTGGGGAGGGGGAGTGGGGAGGGGGAGTGGGGAGGGGGAGTGGGGACGGGGAGTGGGGACGGGGAGTGGGGACGGGGAGTGGGGACGGGGAGTGGGGACGGGGAGTGGGGGAGGGGAGTGGGGGAGGGGAGTGAGGGAGGGTAGTTGGGGAGGGGGTGGGGTCGGGGTTTGGGGTAGGGGAGTGGGGGAGGAATGTGAGGGAGGAATGTGAGGGAGGAATGTGAGGGAGGAATGTGAGGGAGGAATGTGAGGGAGGAATGTGAGGGAGGAATGTGAGGGAGGAATGTGAGGGAGGAATGTGAGGGAGGGGAGTGGGGCAGGGGAGTGGGGCAGGGGAGTGGGGCAGGGGAGTGGGGCAGGGGAGTGGGGCAGGGGAGTGGGGCAGGGGAGTGGGGCAGGGGAGTGGGGCAGGGGAGTGGGGCAGGGGAGTGGGGCAGGGGAGTGGGGCAGGGGAGTGGGGCAGGGGAGTGGGGCAGGGGAGTGGGGCAGGGGAGTGGGGCAGGGGAGTGGGGCAGGGGAGTGGGGCAGGGGAGTGGGGCAGGGGAGTGGGGCAGGGGAGTGGGGCAGGGGAGTGGGGCAGGGGAGTGGGGCAGGGGAGTGGGGCAGGGGAGTGGGGCAGGGGAGTGGGGCAGGGGAGTGGGGCAGGGGAGTGGGGCAGGGGAGTGGGGCAGGGGAGTGGGGCAGGGGAGTGGGGCAGGGGAGTGGGGCAGGGGAGTGTGGTCAGGGGAGTGTGGTCAGGGTGGGCAGTGAAGAGGTGCTGGGAAGCGGAGAGGTGGACGGGAGTGGGGGGTAGGTGAGTGGGGGAGGGGTGGGTTATGGGAGTGGGGTAGTGGAATGGGGAAGGGGAATGGGGTAGTGGAGATGGGGCGGGGAGTGGGGTAGTGTTGCGCAGTGAGGAGGTGGTGGGAAGGGGAGTGGGGGAGGGGTGTGGGGTAGGAGAGTTGGGAGCGGAGTGGGGAAGGGGAATGGTGTCGGGGATTGGTGTGCGGTAGGGAGTGCGGTAGGTGAGAGGGAGAGGGTAGTGGGGGATGGGAGTGTGGTAGCGGAGGGCAGTGAGGAGGTGCAGGGAAGCGGAGTGGGGTAAGGAAGCGGAGTGGGGAGTGGGGGAGGGGAGTGATGCAGCACAGTGAGGGAGGGATGTGTGGCAGGGGATTGAGGGAGGGGAGTGCAGTGAGGAGGTGGAGGGAAGGGAAATGGGGAGTGGTGAGCGGGAGTGGGGACGCTGAGTGGGGACTGAGAGTGGGGACGGGGAGTGGGGACGGGGAGTGGGGACTGAGAGTGGGGACTGAGAGTGGGGACTGAGAGTGGGGACTGAGAGTGGGGACTGAGAGTGGGGACTGAGAGTGGGGACTGAGAGTGGGGACTGAGAGTGGGGACTGAGAGTGGGGACTGAGAGTGGGGACGCTGGGTGGGGACGCTGGGTGGGGACGCTGGGTGGGGACGCTGGGTGGGGACGCTGGGTGGGGACGCTGGGTGGGGACGCTGGGTGGGGACGCGGGGTGGGGACGGGGGGTGGGGACGGGGGGTGGGGACGGGGGGTGGGGACGGGGGGTGGGGACGGGGGGTGGGGACGGGGGGTGGGGACGGGGGGTGGGGACGGGGGGTGGGGACGGGGAGTGGGGACGGGGAGTGGGGACGGGGAGAGGGGACGGGGAGAGGGGACGGGGAGAGGGGACGGGGAGAGGGGACGGGGAGAGGGGACGGGGAGAGGGGACGGGGAGAGGGGACGGGGAGAGGGGACGGGGAGAGGGGACGGGGAGAGGGCACGGTGAGAGGGGACGGGGAGTGGGGACGGGGAGAGGGGACGGGGAGAGGGGACGGGGAGAGGGGACGGGGAGAGGGGACGGGGAGAGGGGACGGGGAGAGGGGTCGGGGAGAGGGGACGGGGAGAGGGGACGGGGAGAGGGGACGGGGAGAGGGGACGCCGAGAGGGGACGCCGAGAGGGGACGCCGAGAGGGGACGCCGAGAGGGGACGCCGAGAGGGGACGCCGAGAGGGGACGCCGAGAGGGGACGCCGAGAGGGGACGCCGAGAGGGGACGGGGAGAGGGGACGGGGAGAGGGGACGTTGAGTGGGGACGTTGAGTGGGGACGGTGAGTGGGGACGGTGAGTGGGGACGGTGAGTGGGGACGGTGAGTGGGGACGGGGAGTGGGGACGGGGAGTGGGGAGGGGGAGTGGGGAGGGGGAGTGGGGAGGGGGAGTGGGGAGGGGGAGTGGGAGGGGGAGTGGGGAGGGGGAGTGGGGAGGGGGAGTGGGGAGGGGGAGTGGGGAGGGGGAGTGGGGAGGTTGAGTGGGGACAGGGAGTGGGGAGGGGTAGTGGGGAGGGGGAGTGGGGAGGGGGAGTGGGGAGGGGGAGTGGGGAGGGGGAGTGGGGAGGGGGAGTGGGGAGGGGTAGTGGGGAGGGGTAGTGGGGAGGGGTAGTGGGGAGGGGTAGTGGGGAGGGGTAGTGGGGAGGGGTAGTGGGGAGGGGTAGTGGGGAGGGGGAGTGGGGAGGGGGAGTGGGGAGGGGGAGTGGGGAGGGGGAGTGGGGAGGGGGAGTGAGGAGTGGGAGTGGGGACGGGGAGTGGGGACGGGGAGTGGGGAGTGGGGACGGGGAGAGGGGAGTGGGGACGGGGAGTGGCTACATTGAGAGGGGACGGGGAGTGGGGACGGGGAGTGGGGACGGGGAGTGGGGACGGGGAGTGGGGACGGGGAGTGGGGACGGGGAGTGGGGACGGGGAGTGGGGACGGGGAGTGGGGACGGGGAGAGGGGACGGGGAGAGGGGACGGGGAGAGGGGACGGGGAGAGGGACGGGGAGAGGGGACGGGGAGAGGGGACGGGGAGAGGGGACGGGGAGAGGGG
This sequence comes from Heterodontus francisci, assembly GCF_036365525.1. NCBI lineage: Eukaryota > Metazoa > Chordata > Chondrichthyes > Heterodontiformes > Heterodontidae > Heterodontus > Heterodontus francisci. The sequence continues at coordinate 28,040 of NW_027141090.1, forward strand.
ACGGGGAGAGGGGACGGGGAGAGGGACGGGGAGAGGGGACGGGGAGAGGGGACGGGGAGAGGGGACGGGGAGAGGGGACGGGGAGAGGGGACGGGGAGAGGGGACGGGGAGAGGGGACGGGGAGAGGGGACGGGGAGAGGGACGGGAGAGGGGGCGGGGAGAGGGGGCGGGGAGTGGGGACGGGGAGTGGGGACGTTGAGTGGGTCGTTGAGTGGGGTCGTTGAGTGGGGTCGTTGAGTGGGGTCGTTGAGTGGGGTCGTTGAGTGGGGTCGTTGAGTGGGGTCGTTGAGTGGGGTCGTTGAGTGGGGTCGTTGAGTGGGGTCGTTGAGTGGGGTCGTTGAGTGGGGTCGGGGAGTGGGGTCGGGGAGTGGGGTCGGGGAGTGGGGTCGGGGAGTGGGGTCGGGGAGTGGGGTCGGGGAGTGGGGACGGGGAGTGGGGACGGGGAGTGGGGACGGGGAGTGGGCACGGGGAGTGGGCACGGGGAGTGGGCACGGGGAGTGGGCACGGGGAGTGGGCACGGGGAGTGGGCACGGGGAGTGGGGAGCGGGGACGGTGAGCGGGGACGGTGAGCGGGGACGGTGAGCGGGGACGGAGAGCGAGGACGGAGAGCGAGGACGGAGAGCGAGGACGGGGAGCGAGGTCGGGGAGCGAGGTCGGGGAGCGAGGTCGGGGAGCGGGGACGGGGAGCGGGGACGGGGAGCGGGGACAGGGACCGGGGACGGGGAGCTGGGAGCGTGGACGGGGAGCGGGGACGGTGAGCGGGGACGGAGAGCAGAGGACGGGGAGCGGGGTCGGGGAGCCAGGACGGGGAGCAAGGACGGGGAGCGGGGTCGGGGAGCGGGGACGGGGAGCGGGGACGGGGAGCGGGGACGGGGTGCGGGGACGGGGATCGGGGACGGAGAGCCAGGACGGGGAGCCAGGACGGAGAGCCAGGACAGGGAAAGGGGTCGGGGAGCGGGGACGGGGAGCGGGGACGGGGAGCGGGGACGGGGAGCGGGGACGGGGAGCGGGGACGATGAGCGGGGACGGGGAGCGGGGACGGGGAGCGGGGACGGGGAGCGGGGACGGGGAGCGGGGACGGGGAGCGGGGACGGGGAGCGGGGACGGGGAGCGGGGACGGGGAGCGGGGACGGGGAGCGGGGACGGGGAGCGGGGACGGGGAGCGGGGACGGGGAGCGGGGACGGGGAGCGGGGACGGGGAGCGGGGACGGGGAGCGGGGTCGGGGAGCGGGGTCGGGGAGCGGGGTCGGGGAGCGGGGTCGGGGAGCGGCGACGGTGAGCGGGGACGGTGAGCGGGGACGGGGAGCGGGGACGGGGAGAGGGGACGGGGAGAGGGGACGGGGAGAGGGGACGGGGAGAGGGGACGGGGAGAGGGGACGGGGAGAGGGGACGGGGAGAGGGGACGGGGAGAGGGACGGGGAGAGGGGACGGGGAGAGGGGACGGGGAGAGGGGACGGGGAGAGGGGACACCGAGAGGGGACGGGGAGAGGGGACGTTGAGTGGGGACGGTGAGTGGGGACGGTGAGTGGGGAGGGGGAGTGAGGAGGGGGAGTGGGGAGGGGGAGTGGGGAGGGGGAGTGGGGAGGGGGAGTGGGGAGGGGGAGTGGGGAGGGGGAGTGGGGAGGGGGAGTGGGAGTGGGGAGGGGGAGTGGCTATATTGAGTGGGAACGGGGAGTGGGAACGGGGAGTGGGGACGGGGAGTGGGGAGTGGGGAGTGGGGACGGGGTTTGGGGACGGGGTGTGTGGGGACGGGGTGTGGGGACGGGGTGTGGGGACGGGGTGTGGGGACGGGGTGTGGGGACGGGGTGTGGGGACGGGTTGTGGGGAGTGGGGAGTGGGGAGTGGGGAGTGGGGAGTGGGGAGTGGGGACGGGGCGTGGGGACGGGGCGTGGGGACGGGGCGTGGGGACGGGGCGTGGGGACGGGGGCGTGGGGAAGGGGGCGTGGGGAAGGGGGCGTGGGAAGGGGGCGTGGGGAAGGGGGCGTGGGGAAGGGGGCGTGGGGAAGGGGGCGTGGGGAAAGGGGCGTGGGGAAAGGGGCGTGGGGAAAGGGGCGTGGGAAAGGGGCGTGGGGAAAGGGGCGTGGGGAAAGGGGCGTGGGGAAAGGGGCGTGGGGAAAGGGGCGTGGGGAAAGGGGCGTGGGGAAAGGGGCGTGGGGAATGGGGCGTGGGGAAAGGGGCGTGGGGAAAGGGCGTGGGGACGGCGAGTGGGGACGGCGAGTGGGGACGGCGAGTGGGGACGGCGAGTGGGGACGGGGCGTGGGGACGGGGCGTGGGGACGGGGCGTGGGGACGGGGCGTGGGGACGGGGCGTGGGGACGGGGCGTGGGGACGGGGCGTGGGGACGGGGCGTGGGGACGGGGCGTGGGGACGGGGCGTGGGGACGGGGCGTGGGGACGGGGCGTGGGGACGGGGCGTGGGGACGGGGCGTGGGGACGGGGCGTGGGGACGGGGCGTGGGGACGGGGCGTGGGGACGGGGAGTGGGGCGGGGAGTGGGGGCGGGGAGTGGGGGCGGGGAGTGGGGGCGGGGGGTGGGGGCGGGGGTGGGGGCGGGGGGTGGGGGCGGGGGGTGGGGGCGGGGGGTGGGGGCGGGGGGTGGGGGCGGGGAGTGGGGGCGGGGAGTGGGGGGCGGGGGGTGGGGGCGGGGAGTGGGGGCGGGGAGTGGGGGCGGGGAGTGGGGGCGGGGAGTGGGGACGGGGAGTGGGGACGGGGAGTGGGGACGGGGAGTGGGGACGGTGAGTGGTGAGTGGGGAGTGGGGACGGTGAGTGAGGAGGGGGGAGTGGGGATGGGGGGTGGGACGGGGAGTGGGGACTGGGGAGTGGGGACTGGGGAGTGGGGACTGGGGACTGGGGAGTGGGGAGTGGGGAGTGGGGGCGGGGAGTGGGGGCGGGGAGTGGGGGCGTGGAGTGGGGGCGGGGAGTGGGGGCGGGGGGTGGGGGCGGGGGGTGGGGGCGGGGAGTGGGGGCGGGGAGTGGGGACGGTGAGTGAGGACGGGAGTGGGGAGTGGGGAGTGGGGAGTGGGGAGTGGGGGAGTGGGGACTGGGGAGTGGGGACTGGGGAGTGGGGACTGGGGAGTGGGGACTGGGAGTGGGGACTGGGGAGTGGGGACTGGGGAGTGGGGACTGGGGAGTGGGGACTGGGGAGTGGGGACTGGGGAGTGGGGACTGGGGAGTGGGGACTGGGAGTGGGGACTGGGGAGTGGGGACTGGGGAGTGGGGACTGGGGAGTGGGGAGTGGGGACTGGGGAGTGGGGACTGGGGAGTGGGGACTGGGGAGTGGGGACTGGGGAGTGGGGACGGAGAGTGGGGACGGAGAGTGGGGACGGAGAGTGGGGACGGAGAGTGGGGACGGAGAGTGGGGACGGAGAGTGGGGACGGTGAGTGGGGACGGTGAGTGGGGACGGTGAGTGGGGACGGTGAGTGGGGACGGTGAGTGGGGAGTGGGGAGTGGGGACGGTGAGTGAGGACGGGGAGTGGGGACTGGGGAGTGGGGACTGGGGAGTGGGGACTGGGGAGTGGGGACGGGGCGTGGGGACGGGGCGTGGGGACGGGGCGTGGGGACGGGGCGTGGGGACGGGGCGTGGGATGGGGACGGGGCGTGGGGACGGGGCGTGGGGACGGGGCGTGGGGACGGGGCGTGGGGACGGGGCGTGGGGACGGGGCGTGGGGACGGGGCGTGGGGACGGGGCGTGGGGACGGGGCGTGGGGACGGGCGTGGGGGACGGGGCGTGGGGACGGGGCGTGGGGACGGGGCGTGGGGACGGGGCGTGGGGACGGGGCGTGGGGACGGGGCGTGGGGACGGGGCGTGGGGACGGGGCGTGGGGACGGGGCGTGGGGACGGGGCGTGGGGACGGGGCGTGGGGACGGGGCGTGGGGACGGGGCGTGGGGACGGGGCGTGGGGACGGGGCGTGGGGACGGGGCGTGGGGACGGGGCGTGGGGACGGGAGCGTGGGGACGGAGAGTGGGGACGGAGAGTGGGGACGGAGAGTGGGGACGGAGAGTGGGGACGGAGAGTGGGGACGGAGAGTGGGGACGGAGAGTGGGGACGGGAGAGTGGGGACGGAGAGTGGGGACGGAGAGTGGGGACGGAGAGTGGGGACGGAGAGTGGGGACGGTGAGTGGCTACGGGGAGTGGGGACGGGGAGTGCGGGCGGGGAGTGCGGGCGGGGAGTGCGGGCGGGGAGTGGAGACGGGGAGTGGGGACGGGGAGTGGGGACGGGGAGTGGGGACGGGGAGTGGGGACGGGGTGGTGGTGACGGTGAGTGGGGGCGGTGAGTGGGGGCGGTGAGTGGGGGCGGTGAGTGGGGGCGGTGAGTGGGGGCGGTGAGTGGGGGCGGTGAGTGGGGGCGGGGAGTGGGGGCGGGGAGTGGGGGCGGGGAGTGGGGGCGGGGAGTGGGGGCGGGAGTGGGGGCGGGAAGTGGGGGCGGGGGGTGGGGGCGGGGGGTGGGGGGCGGGGGGTGGGGGCGGGGGTGGGGGCGGGGAGTGGGGGCGGGGAGTGGGGGCGGGGAGTGGGGGCGGGGAGTGGGGCGGGGAGTGGGGGCGGGGAGTGGGGGCGGGGGTGGGGCGGGGGGTGGGGCGGGGAGTGGGGACGGGGCGTGGGGGACGGGGCGTGGGGGACGGGGCGTGGGGGACGGGGCGTGGGGACGGGGCCGTGGGGAACGGGCGTGGGGACGGGGCGTGGGGACGGGGCGTGGGGACGGAGCGTGGGGACGGAGCGTGGGGACGGAGAGTGGGGAGGAGTGGGGACGGAGAGTGGGGACGGAGAGTGGGGACGGAGAGTGGGGACGGAGAGTGGGGGACGGAGAGTGGGGGACGGAGAGTGGGGACGGAGAGTGGGGACGGAGAGTGGGACGGTGAGTGGCTACGGGGAGTGGGGACGGGGAGTGCGGGCGGGGAGTGCGGGCGGGGAGTGCGGGCGGGGAGTGCGGGCGGGGAGTGGAGACGGGGAGTGGGGACGGGGAGTGGGGACGGGGTGTGGTGACGGTGAGTGGGGGCGGTGAGTGGGGGCGGTGAGTGGGGGCGGTGAGTGGGGGCGGTGAGTGGGGGCGGTTAGTGGGGGGGGGAGTGGGGGCGGGGAGTGGGGGCGGGGAGTGGGGGCGGGGGAGTGGGGGCGGGGGGTGGGGGCGGGGGGTGGGGGCGGGGGTGGGGGCGGGGGGTGGGGGCGGGGGGTGGGGGCGGGGAGTGGGGGCGGGGGAGTGGGGGCGGGGAGTGGGGGCGGGGAGTGGGGGCGGGGGAGTGGGGGCGGGGAGTGGGGGCGGGGAGTGGGGCGGGGGGGTGGGGGCGGGGAGTGGGGGCGGGGAGTGGGGGCGGGGAGTGGGGGCGGGGAGTGGGGGCGGGGAGTGGGGGCGGGGAGTGGGGGCGGGGAGTGGGGGCGGGGAGTGGGGGCGGGGAGTGGGGGCGGGGGAGTGGGGGCGGGGAGTGGGGACGGTGAGGTGGGGACGGTGAGTGGTGAGTGGGGAGTGGGGACGGTGAGTGAGGACGGGGAGTGGGGGACTGGGGAGTGGGGACTGGGGAGTGGGGACTGGGGGAGTGGGGACTGGGGAGTGGGGACTGGGGAGTGGGGACTGGGGAGTGGGGACTGGGGAGTGGGGACTGGGGACTGGGGAGTGGGGACTGGGGAGTGGGGACTGGGGAGTGGGGACGGGGGGAGTGGGGACGGAGAGTGGGGACGGAGAGTGGGGACGGAGAGTGGGACGGAGAGTGGGGACGGTGAGTGGGGACGGTGAGTGGGGACGGTGAGTGGGGGCGGTGAGTGGGGGCGGGGAGTGGGGGCGGGAGTGGGGGCGGGGAGTGGGGGCGGGGAGTGGGGGCGGGGAGTGGGGGCGGGGAGTGGGAGGGAGCGGGGAGTGGGAGCGGGGAGTGGGAGCGGGGAGTGGGAGCGGGGAGTGGGAGAGGGGGCGGGGAGCGGGGGCGGGGAGCGGGGGCGGGGAGCGGGGACGGGAGCGGGGACGGGGAGCGGGGACGGGGAGCGGGGACGGGGAGCGGGGACGGGGAGCGGGGACGGGGAGCGGGGGACGGGGGAGCGGGGACGGGGAGCGGGGACGGGGGAGCGGGGACGGGGAGCGGGGACGGGGAGCGGGGACGGGGAGCGGGGACGGGGAGCGGGGGGGGGGACGGGGAGTGGCTATATTGAGTGGGAACGGGGAGTGGGGACGGGGAGTGGGAACGGGGAGTGGGGACGGGGAGTGGGGACGGGGAGTGGGGACGGGGAGTGGGGACGGGGAGTGGGACGGGGAGTGGGGGACGGGGAGTGGGGACGGGGAGTGGGGTGTGGGGACGGGGTGTGGGGACGGGGTGTGGGGACGGGGTGTGGGACGGGGTGTGGGGACGGGGTGTGGGGACGGGGTGTGGGGACGGGGTGTGGGGACGGGGTGTGGGGACGGGGGTGTGGGGACGGGTGTGGGGACGGGGGGTGGGGACGGGGGGTGGGGACGGGGGGTGGGGACGGGGTGTGGGGACGGGTTGTGGGGACGGGGAGTGGGGACGGGGAGTGGGGACGGGGAGTGGGGACGGGGAGTGGGGACGGGGAGTGGGGAGTGGGGAGTGGGGAGAGGGGAGTGGGGAGAGGGGAGTGGGGAGAGAGGGGAGTGGGGAGAGGGGAGTGGGGAGAGGGGAGTGAGGGGAGAGGGGAGTGGGGAGAGGGGAGTGGGGAGAGGGGAGTGGGGACGGGGAGTGGGGACGGGGAGTGGGGAACGGGGAGTGGGGACGGGGCGTGGGGACGGGGCGTGGGGACGGGGCGTGGGGACGGGGCGTGGGGACGGGGCGTGGGGACGGGGCGTGGGGACGGGGCGTGGGGACGGGGCGTGGGGACGGGGCGTGGGGACGGGGCGTGGGGACGGGGCGTGGGGACGGGGCGTGGGGACGGGGCGTGGGGACGGGGCGTGGGGACGGGGCGTGGGGACGGCGAGTGGGGACGGCGAGTGGGGACGGCGAGTGGGGACGGCGAGTGGGGACGGCGAGTGGGGACGGCGAGTGGGGACGGGGCGTGGGGACGGCGAGTGGGGACGGGGCGTGGGGACGGGGCGTGGGGACGGGGCGTGGGGACGGGGCGTGGGGACGGGGCGTGGGGACGGGGCGTGGGGACGGGGCGTGGGGACGGGGCGTGGGGACGGGGCGTGGGGACGGGGCGTGGGGACGGGGCGTGGGGACGGGGCGTGGGGACGGGGCGTGGGGACGGGGCGTGGGGACGGGGCGTGGGGACGGGGCGTGGGGACGGGGCGTGGGGACGGGGCGTGGGGACGGGGCGTGGGGAAGGGGCGTGGGGACGGAGAGTGTGGACGGAGAGTGGGGACGGAGAGTGGGGACGGAGAGTGGGGACGGAGAGTGGGGACGGAGAGTGGGGACGGAGAGTGGGGACGGTGAGTGGCTACGGGGAGTGGCTACGGGGAGTGGCTACGGGGAGTGGGGACGGTGAGTGGGGACGGTGAGTGCGGGCGGGGGAGTGCGGGCGGGGAGTGCGGGCGGGGAGTGCGGGCGGGGAGTGCGGGCGGGGAGTGCGGGCGGGGAGTGCGGGCGGGGAGTGCGGGCGGGGAGTGGGGACGGGGTGTGGTGACGGTGAGTGGTGACGGTGAGTGGGGGCGGGGAGTGGGGGCGGGGAGTGGGGGCGGGGAGTGGGGGCGGGGAGTGGGGGCGGGGAGTGGGGGCGGGGGGTGGGGGCGGGGGGTGGGGGCGGGGGGTGGGGGCGGGGGGTGGGGGCGGGGAGTGGGGGCGGGGAGTGGGGGCGGGGAGTGGGGGCGGGGAGTGGGGGCGGGGAGTGGGGGCGGGGAGTGGGGGCGAGGGGTGGGGGCGGGGAGTGGGGACGGTGAGTGGTGAGTGGGGAGTGGGGACGGTGAGTGGTGAGTGGGGAGTGGGGACGGTGAGTGAGGAGGGGGGAGTGGGGATGGGGGGTGGGGACGGGGAGTGGGGACTGGGGACTGGGGAGTGGGGACTGGGGAGTGGGGACTGGGGAGTGGGGACTGGGGAGTGGGGACTGGGGAGTGGGGAGTGGGGAGTGGGGAGTGGGGACTGGGGAGTGGGGAGTGGGGACTGGGGAGTGGGGAGTGGGGACGGAGAGTGGGGACGGAGAGTGGGGACGGAGAGTGGGGACGGAGAGTGGGGACGGAGAGTGGGGACGGAGAGTGGGGACGGGGAGTGGGGACGGGGAGTGGGGACGGGGAGTGGGGACGGGGAGTGGGAACGGGGAGTGGGAACGGGGAGTGGGAACGGGGAGTGGGAACGGGGAGTGGGAACGGGGAGTGGGAACGGGGAGTGGGAACGGGGAGTGGGAACGGGGAGTGGGAGCGGGGAGTGGGGGCGGGGAGTGGGGGCGGGGAGTGGGGACGGGGAGTGGGGACGGGGAGTGGGGACGGGGAGTGGGGACGGGGAGTGGGGACGGGGAGTGGGGACGGGGAGTGGGGACGGGGAGTGGGGACGGGGAGTGGGGATGGTGAGTGGCTACGGGGAGTGGGGTCGGGGATTGGGGACGGGGAGTGGGGACGGTTAGTGGTGAGTGGGGAGTGGGGACGGTGAGTGAGAAGGGGGGAGTGGGGATGGGGGGTGGGGACGGGGAGTGGGGAGTGGGGACTGGGGAGTGGGGACTGGGGAGTGGGGAGTGGGGACTGGGGAGTGGGGACTGGGGAGTGGGGAGTGGGGAGTGGGGAGTGGGGACTGGGGAGTGGGGAGTGGGGAGTGGGGAGTGGGGACTGGGGAGTGGGGACTGGGGAGTGGGGAGTGGGGACTGGGGAGTGGGGACTGGGGAGTGGGGACTGGGGAGTGGGGACTGGGGAGTGGGGACTGGGGAGTGGGGAGTGGGGACTGGGGAGTGGGGACTGGGGAGTGGGGACTGGGGAGTGGGGACTGGGGAGTGGGGACGGAGAGTGGGGACGGGGAGTGGGGGACGGGGAGTGGCTACGGGGAGTGGCTACGGGGAGTGGCTACGGGGAGTGGCTACGGGGAGTGGCTACGGGGAGTGGCTACGGGGAGTGGCTACGGGGAGTGGGGTCGGGGATTGGGGACGGGGAGTGGGGGCGGGGAGTGGGGGCGGGGAGTGGGGGCGGGGAGTGGGGGCGGGAGTGGGGGGCGGGAAGTGGTGACGGGGAGAGGTGACGGGGAGCGGGGACGGGGAGCGGGGACGGGGAGCGGGGACGGGGAGCGGGGACGGGGAGCGGGGACGGGGAGAGGGGACGGGGAGCGGGGAGTGGGGAGCGGGGAGTGGGGAGCGGGGACGGGGAGCGGGGACGGTGAGAGGGGACGGTGAGAGGGGACGGTGAGAGGGGACGGTGAGAGGGGACGGGGAGAGGGGACGGGGAGAGGGGACGGGGAGAGGGGACGGGGAGAGGGGACGGGGAGAGGGGACGGGGAGAGGGGACGGGGAGAGGGGACCGTTAGTGGGAACGGTTAGTTGGGGCGGGGAGTGGAGACGGTTATTGGGGGTGGGGGGTGGGGGCGGGGAGTGGGGCGTGGGGACGGGGCGTGGGGACGGGGCGTGGGGACGGGGCGTGGGGACGGGGCGTGGGGACGGGGCGTGGGGACGGGGCGTGGGGACGGGGCGTGGGGACGGGGCGTGGGGACGGGGCGTGGGGACGGGGCGTGGGGACGGGGCGTGGGGACGGGGCGTGGGGACGGGGCGTGGGGACGGAGAGTGTTGACGGAGAGTGGGGACGGAGAGTGGGGACGGAGAGTGGGGACGGAGAGTGGGGACGGAGAGTGGGGACGGAGAGTGGGGACGGAGAGTGGGGACGGAGAGTGGGGACGGTGAGTGGGGACGGTGAGTGGCTACGGTGAGTGGCTACGGGGAGTGGGGACGGGGAGTGCGGGCGGGGAGTGCGGGCGGGGAGTGCGGGCGGGGAGTGCGGGCGGGGAGTGCGGGCGGGGAGTGCGGGCGGGGAGTGGGGACGGGGAGTGGGGACGGGGAGTGGGGACGGGGTGTGGTGACGGGGTGTGGTGACGGTGAGTGGGGGCGGGGAGTGGGGGCGGGGAGTGGGGGCGGGGAGTGGGGGCGGGGAGTGGGGGCGGGGAGTGGGGGCGGGGAGTGGGGGCGGGGGGTGGGGGCGGGGGGTGGGGGCGGGGGGTGGCGGCGGGGAGTGGGGGCGGGGAGTGGGGGCGGGGAGTGGGGGCGGGGAGTGGGGGCGGGGAGTGGGGGCGGGGAGTGGGGGCGGGGAGTGGGGGCGGGGAGTGGGGGCGGGGAGTGGGGGCGAGGGGTGGGGGCGAGGGGTGGGGGCGGGGAGTGGGGACGGTGAGTGGTGAGTGGGGAGTGGGGACGGTGAGTGAGGAGGGGGGAGTGGGGATGGGGGGTGGGGACGGGGAGTGGGGACTGGGGACTGGGGAGTGGGGACTGGGGAGTGGGGACTGGGGAGTGGGGACTGGGGAGTGGGGACTGGGGAGTGGGGACTGGGGAGTGGGGACTGGGGAGTGGGGAGTGGGGACTGGGGAGTGGGGACTGGGGAGTGGGGAGTGGGGACTGGGGAGTGGGGACTGGGGAGTGGGGACTGGGGAGTGGGGACTGGGGAGTGGGGACGGGGAGTGGGGACGGAGAGTGGGGACGGAGAGTGGGGACGGAGAGTGGGGACGGAGAGTGGGGACGGGGAGTGGGGACGGGGAGTGGGGACGGGGAGTGGGGACGGGGAGTGGGGACGGGGAGTGGGGACGGGGAGTGGGGACGGGGAGTGGGAACGGGGAGTGGGAACGGGGAGTGGGAACGGGGAGTGGGAACGGGGAGTGGGAACGGGGAGTGGGAACGGGGAGTGGGGGCGAGGAGTGGGGGCGGGGAGTGGGGACGGGGAGTGGGGACGGGGAGTGGGGACGGGGAGTGGGGACGGGGAGTGGGGACGGGGAGTGGGGACGGGGAGTGGGGACGGGGAGTGGGGACGGGGAGTGGCTACGGGGAGTGGGGTCGGGGATTGGGGACGGTTAGTGGTGAGTGGGGAGTGGGGACGGTGAGTGAGAAGGGGGGAGTGGGGATGGGGGGTGGGGACGGGGAGTGGGGAGTGGGGACTGGGGAGTGGGGACTGGGGACTGGGGACTGGGGAGTGGGGAGTGGGGAGTGGGGAGTGGGGAGTGGGGACTGGGGAGTGGGGACTGGGGAGTGGGGACTGGGGAGTGGGGACTGGGGAGTGGGGACTGGGGAGTGGGGACTGGGGAGTGGGGACTGGGGAGTGGGGACTGGGGAGTGGGGACGGAGAGTGGGGACGGAGAGTGGGGACGGAGAGTGGGGACGGGGAGTGGGGACGGGGAGTGGGGACGGGGAGTGGCTACGGGGAGTGGCTACGGGGAGTGGCTACGGGGAGTGGCTACGGGGAGTGGGGTCGGGGATTGGGGACGGTGAGTGGGGGCGGTGAGTGGGGGCGGTGAGTGGGGGCGGTGAGTGGGGGCGGTGAGTGGGGGCGGTTAGTGGGGGCGGGGAGTGGGGGCGGGGAGTGGGGGCGGGGAGTGGGGGCGGGGAGTGGGGGCGGGGGTGGGGGCGGGGGGTGGGGGCGGGGGGTGGGGGCGGGGGGTGGGGGCGGGGGGTGGGGGCGGGGAGTGGGGGCGGGAGTGGGGGCGGGGAGTGGGGGCGGGGAGTGGGGGCGGGGAGTGGGGGCGGGGAGTGGGGGGGAGTGGGGCGGGGAGTGGGGCGGGGGGTGGGGGCGGGGAGTGGGGGCGGGGAGTGGGGGCGGGGAGTGGGGGCGGGGAGTGGGGGCGGGGAGTGGGGGCGGGGAGTGGGGGCGGGGAGTGGGGGCGGGGAGTGGGGACGGTGAGTGGGGACGGTGAGTGGTGAGTGGGGAGTGGGGACGGTGAGTGAGGACGGGGAGTGGGGACTGGGGAGTGGGGACTGGGGAGTGGGGACTGGGGAGTGGGGACTGGGGAGTGGGGACTGGGGAGTGGGGACTGGGGAGTGGGGACTGGGGAGTGGGGACTGGGGACTGGGGAGTGGGGACTGGGGAGTGGGGACTGGGGAGTGGGGACGGGGAGTGGGGACGGAGAGTGGGGACGGAGAGTGGGGACGGAGAGTGGGGACGGAGAGTGGGGACGGTGAGTGGGGACGGTGAGTGGGGACGGTGAGTGGGGGCGGTGAGTGGGGGCGGGGAGTGGGGGCGGGAGTGGGGGCGGGGAGTGGGGGCGGGGAGTGGGGGCGGGGAGTGGGGGCGGGGAGTGGGAGCGGGGAGTGGGAGCGGGGAGTGGGAGCGGGGAGTGGGAGCGGGGAGTGGGAGAGGGGGCGGGGAGCGGGGGCGGGGAGCGGGGGCGGGGAGCGGGGACGGGGAGCGGGGACGGGGAGCGGGGACGGGGAGCGGGGACGGGGAGCGGGGACGGGGAGCGGGGACGGGGAGCGGGGACGGGGAGCGGGGACGGGGAGCGGGGACGGGGAGCGGGGACGGGGAGCGGGGACGGGGAGCGGGGACGGGGAGCGGGGACGGGGAGCGGGGACGGGGAGCGGGGACGGGGAGTGGCTATATTGAGTGGGAACGGGGAGTGGGGACGGGGAGTGGGGACGGGGAGTGGGGACGGGGAGTGGGGACGGGGAGTGGGGACGGGGAGTGGGGACGGGGAGTGGGGACGGGGAGTGGGGACGGGGAGTGGGGACGGGGAGTGGGGACGGGGAGTGGGGTGTGGGGACGGGGTGTGGGGACGGGGTGTGGGGACGGGGTGTGGGGACGGGGTGTGGGGACGGGGTGTGGGGACGGGGTGTGGGGACGGGGTGTGGGGACGGGGTGTGGGGACGGGGTGTGGGGACGGGGGGTGGGGACGGGGTGTGGGGACGGGTTGTGGGGACGGGGAGTGGGGACGGGGAGTGGGGACGGGGAGTGGGGACGGGGAGTGGGGACGGGGAGTGGGGAGAGGGGAGTGGGGAGAGGGGAGTGGGGAGAGGGGAGTGGGGAGAGGGGAGTGGGGAGAGGGGAGTGGGGAGAGGGGAGTGGGGAGAGGGGAGTGGGGAGAGGGGAGTGGGGAGAGGGGAGTGGGGAGAGGGGAGTGGGGAGAGGGGAGTGGGGAGAGGGGAGTGGGGAGAGGGGAGTGGGGAGAGGGGAGTGGGGACGGGGAGTGGGGACGGGGAGTGGGGAACGGGGAGTGGGGACGGGGCGTGGGGACGGGGCGTGGGGACGGGGCGTGGGGACGGGGCGTGGGGACGGGGCGTGGGGACGGGGCGTGGGGACGGGGCGTGGGGACGGGGCGTGGGGACGGGGCGTGGGGACGGGGCGTGGGGACGGGGCGTGGGGACGGGGCGTGGGGACGGGGCGTGGGGACGGGGCGTGGGGACGGGGCGTGGGGACGGCGAGTGGGGACGGCGAGTGGGGACGGCGAGTGGGGACGGCGAGTGGGGACGGCGAGTGGGGACGGGGCGTGGGGACGGCGAGTGGGGACGGGGCGTGGGGACGGGGCGTGGGGACGGGGCGTGGGGACGGGGCGTGGGGACGGGGCGTGGGGACGGGGCGTGGGGACGGGGCGTGGGGACGGGGCGTGGGGACGGGGCGTGGGGACGGGGCGTGGGGACGGGGCGTGGGGACGGGGCGTGGGGACGGGGCGTGGGGACGGGGCGTGGGGACGGGGCGTGGGGACGGGGCGTGGGGACGGGGCGTGGGGACGGGGCGTGGGGACGGGGCGTGGGGACGGGGCGTGGGGACGGGGCGTGGGGAAGGGGCGTGGGGACGGAGAGTGTGGACGGAGAGTGGGGACGGAGAGTGGGGACGGAGAGTGGGGACGGAGAGTGGGGACGGAGAGTGGGGACGGAGAGTGGGGACGGAGAGTGGGGACGGAGAGTGGGGACGGAGAGTGGGGACGGTGAGTGGCTACGGGGAGTGGCTACGGGGAGTGGCTACGGGGAGTGGGGACGGTGAGTGCGGGCGGGGAGTGCGGGCGGGGAGTGCGGGCGGGGAGTGCGGGCGGGGAGTGCGGGCGGGGAGTGCGGGCGGGGAGTGCGGGCGGGGAGTGGGGACGGGGTGTGGTGACGGTGAGTGGTGACGGTGAGTGGGGGCGGGGAGTGGGGGCGGGGAGTGGGGGCGGGGAGTGGGGGCGGGGAGTGGGGGCGGGGGGTGGGGGCGGGGGGTGGGGGCGGGGGGTGGGGGCGGGGGGTGGGGGCGGGGAGTGGGGGCGGGGAGTGGGGCGGGGAGTGGGGGCGGGGAGTGGGGGCGGGGAGTGGGGCGGGAGTGGGGGCGGGGAGTGGGGGCGAGGGGTGGGGGCGGGGAGTGGGGACGGTGAGTGGTGAGTGGGGAGTGGGGACGGTGAGTGGTGAGTGGGGAGTGGGGACGGTGAGTGAGGAGGGGGGAGTGGGGATGGGGGGTGGGGACGGGGAGTGGGGACTGGGGACTGGGGAGTGGGGACTGGGGAGTGGGGACTGGGGAGTGGGGACTGGGGAGTGGGGACTGGGGAGTGGGGAGTGGGGAGTGGGGAGTGGGGACTGGGGAGTGGGGAGTGGGGACTGGGGAGTGGGGAGTGGGGACGGAGAGTGGGGACGGAGAGTGGGGACGGAGAGTGGGGACGGAGAGTGGGGACGGAGAGTGGGGACGGAGAGTGGGGACGGAGAGTGGGGACGGGGAGTGGGGACGGGGAGTGGGGACGGGGAGTGGGGACGGGGAGTGGGAACGGGGAGTGGGAACGGGGAGTGGGAACGGGGAGTGGGAACGGGGAGTGGGAACGGGGAGTGGGAACGGGGAGTGGGAACGGGGAGTGGGAGCGGGGAGTGGGGGCGGGGAGTGGGGGCGGGGAGTGGGGACGGGGAGTGGGGACGGGGAGTGGGGACGGGGAGTGGGGACGGGGAGTGGGGACGGGGAGTGGGGACGGGGAGTGGGGACGGGGAGTGGGGACGGGGAGTGGGGATGGTGAGTGGCTACGGGGAGTGGGGTCGGGGATTGGGGACGGGGAGTGGGGACGGTTAGTGGTGAGTGGGGAGTGGGGACGGTGAGTGAGAAGGGGGGAGTGGGGATGGGGGGTGGGGACGGGGAGTGGGGAGTGGGGACTGGGGAGTGGGGACTGGGGAGTGGGGAGTGGGGAGTGGGGAGTGGGGACTGGGGAGTGGGACTGGGGAGTGGGGAGTGGGAGTGGGAGTGGGGACTGGGGAGTGGGGAGTGGGGACTGGGGAGTGGGGACTGGGGAGTGGGGAGTGGGGACTGGGGAGTGGGGACTGGGGAGTGGGGACTGGGGAGTGGGGACTGGGGAGTGGGGACTGGGGAGTGGGGAGTGGGGACTGGGGAGTGGGGACTGGGGAGTGGGGACTGGGGAGTGGGGACTGGGGAGTGGGGAAGACGGAGAGTGGGGACGGGGAGTGGGGACGGGGAGTGGCTACGGGGAGTGGCTACGGGGAGTGGCTACGGGGAGTGGCTACGGGGAGTGGCTACGGGGAGTGGCTACGGGGAGTGGCTACGGGGAGTGGGGTCGGGGATTGGGGACGGGGAGTGGGGGCGGGGAGTGGGGCGGGGAGTGGGGGCGGGGAGTGGGGGCGGGGAGTGGGGGCGGGAAGTGGTGACGGGGAGAGGTGACGGGGAGCGGGGACGGGGAGCGGGGACGGGGAGCGGGGACGGGGAGCGGGGACGGGGAGCGGGGACGGGGAGAGGGGACGGGGAGCGGGGAGTGGGGAGCGGGGAGTGGGGAGCGGGGACGGGGAGCGGGGACGGTGAGAGGGGACGGTGAGAGGGGACGGTGAGAGGGGACGGTGAGAGGGGACGGGGAGAGGGGACGGGGAGAGGGGACGGGGAGAGGGGACGGGGAGAGGGGACGGGGAGAGGGGACGGGGAGAGGGGACGGGGAGAGGGGACCGTTAGTGGGAACGGTTAGTTGGGGCGGGGAGTGGAGACGGTTATTGGGGGTGGGGGGTGGGGGCGGGGAGTGGGGCGTGGGGACGGGGCGTGGGGACGGGGCGTGGGGACGGGGCGTGGGGACGGGGCGTGGGGACGGGGCGTGGGGACGGGGCGTGGGGACGGGGCGTGGGGACGGGGCGTGGGGACGGGGCGTGGGGACGGGGCGTGGGGACGGGGCGTGGGGACGGGGCGTGGGGACGGGGCGTGGGGACGGGGCGTGGGGACGGAGAGTGTTGACGGAGAGTGGGGACGGAGAGTGGGGACGGAGAGTGGGGACGGAGAGTGGGGACGGAGAGTGGGGACGGAGAGTGGGGACGGAGAGTGGGGACGGAGAGTGGGGACGGTGAGTGGGGACGGTGAGTGGCTACGGTGAGTGGCTACGGGGAGTGGGGACGGGGAGTGCGGGCGGGGAGTGCGGGCGGGGAGTGCGGGCGGGGAGTGCGGGCGGGGAGTGCGGGCGGGGAGTGCGGGCGGGGAGTGGGGACGGGGAGTGGGGACGGGGAGTGGGGACGGGGTGTGGTGACGGGGTGTGGTGACGGTGAGTGGGGGCGGGGAGTGGGGGCGGGGAGTGGGGGCGGGGAGTGGGGGCGGGGAGTGGGGGCGGGGAGTGGGGGCGGGGAGTGGGGGCGGGGGGTGGGGGCGGGGGGTGGGGGCGGGGGGTGGCGGCGGGGAGTGGGGGCGGGGAGTGGGGGCGGGGAGTGGGGGCGGGGAGTGGGGGCGGGGAGTGGGGGCGGGGAGTGGGGGCGAGGGGTGGGGGCGAGGGGTGGGGGCGGGGAGTGGGGGACGGTGAGTGGTGAGTGGGGAGTGGGGACGGTGAGTGAGGAGGGGGGAGTGGGGATGGGGGGTGGGGACGGGGAGTGGGGACTGGGGACTGGGGAGTGGGGACTGGGGAGTGGGGACTGGGAGTGGGGACTGGGGAGTGGGGACTGGGGAGTGGGGACTGGGGAGTGGGGAGTGGGGACTGGGGAGTGGGGACTGGGGAGTGGGGAGTGGGGACTGGGGAGTGGGGACTGGGGAGTGGGGACTGGGGAGTGGGGACTGGGGAGTGGGGACGGGGAGTGGGGACGGAGAGTGGGGACGGAGAGTGGGGACGGAGAGTGGGGACGGAGAGTGGGGACGGGGAGTGGGGACGGGGAGTGGGGACGGGGAGTGGGGACGGGGAGTGGGGACGGGGAGTGGGGACGGGGAGTGGGAACGGGGAGTGGGAACGGGGAGTGGGAACGGGGAGTGGGAACGGGGAGTGGGAACGGGGAGTGGGAACGGGGAGTGGGGGCGAGGAGTGGGGGCGGGGAGTGGGGACGGGGAGTGGGGACGGGGAGTGGGGACGGGGAGTGGGGACGGGGAGTGGGGACGGGGAGTGGGGACGGGGAGTGGGGACGGGGAGTGGGGACGGGGAGTGGGGACGGGGAGTGGCTACGGGGAGTGGGGTCGGGGATTGGGGACGGTTAGTGGTGAGTGGGGAGTGGGGACGGTGAGTGAGAAGGGGGGAGTGGGGATGGGGGGTGGGGACGGGGAGTGGGGAGTGGGGACTGGGGAGTGGGGACTGGGGACTGGGGACTGGGGAGTGGGGAGTGGGGAGTGGGGAGTGGGGAGTGGGGAGTGGGGACTGGGGAGTGGGGACTGGGGAGTGGGGACTGGGGAGTGGGGACTGGGGAGTGGGGACTGGGGAGTGGGGACTGGGGAGTGGGGACTGGGGAGTGGGGACGGAGAGTGGGGACGGAGAGTGGGGACGGAGAGTGGGGACGGAGAGTGGGGACGGGGAGTGGGGACGGGGAGTGGCTACGGGGAGTGGCTACGGGGAGTGGCTACGGGGAGTGGCTACGGGGAGTGGGGTCGGGGATTGGGGACGGGGAGTGGGGGCGGGGAGTGGGGGCGGGGAGTGGGGGCGGGGAGTGGGGGCGGGGAGTGGGGGCGGGGAGTGGGGGCGGGGAGTGGGAACGGGGAGAGGTGACGGGGAGCGGGGACGGGGAGCGGGGACGGGGAGCGGGGACGGGGAGCGGGGACGGGGAGAGGGGACGGGGAGCGGGGAGTGGGGAGCGGGGAGTGGGGAGCGGGGACGGGGAGCGGGGACGGGGAGAGGGGACGGCGAGAGGGGACGGCGAGAGGGGACGGCGAGAGGGGACGGCGAGAGGGGACGGCGAGAGGGGACGGCGAGAGGGGACGGCGAGAGGGGACGGCGAGAGGGGACGGCGAGAGGGGACGGCGAGAGGGGACGGGGAGAGGGGACGGGGAGAGGGGACGGGGAGAGGGGACGGGGAGAGGGGACGGGGAGAGGGACGGGAGAGGGGACGGGAGAGGGACGGGGAGAGGGGACGGGGAGAGGGGACGGGGAGAGGGGACCGTTAGTGGGAACGGTTAGTGGGAACGGTTAGTGGGGGCGGGGAGTGGAGACGGTTATTGGGGGTGGGGAGTGGGGACGGGGGGTGGGGACGGGGGGTGCGGGCGGGGAGTGGGGAGTGGGGACGGGGGGTGGGGACGGGGGGTGGGGACGGGGGGTGGGGACGGGGGGTGGGGACGGGGGGTGGGGAGGGTGAGTGGGGAGGGTGAGTGGGGAGGGTGAGTGGGGAGGGTGAGTGGGGAGGGTGAGTGGGGAGGGTGAGTGGGGAGGGTGAGTGGGGGAGGGTGAGTGGGGGCGGTGAGTGGGGGCGGTGAGTGGGGGCGGTGAGTGGGGGCGGTGAGTGGGGGCGGTGAGTGGGGGCGGGGAGAGGGGACGGGGAGAGGGGACGGGGAGAGGGGACGGGGAGAGGGGACGGGGAGAGGGGACGGGGAGAGGGGACGGGGAGACGGGACGGGGTGACGGGACGGGGAGAGGACACGGTGAGTGGGGAGGGTGAGTGGGGAGGGTGAGTGGGGAGGGTGAGTGGGGAGGGTGAGTGGGGAGGGTGAGTGGGGAGGGTGAGTGGGGAGGGTGAGTGGGGAGGGTGAGTGGGGAGGGTGAGTGGGGAGGGTGAGTGGGGAGGGTGAGTGGGGAGGGTGAGTGGGGAGGGGGAGAGGGGAAGGGGGAGAGGGGAGGGGGAGAGGGGAGGGGGAGAGGGGAGGGGGAGAGGGGTCGGGGAGAGGGGTCGGGGAGAGGGGTCGGGGGTGGGGGCGGGGGGTGGGGGCGGGGGGTGGGGGCGGGGAGTGGGGACGGTGAGTGGGGAGGGTGAGTGGGGAGGGTGAGTGGGGAGGGTGAGTGGGGAGGGTGAGTGGGGAGGGTGAGTGGGGAGGGTGAGTGGGGAGGGTGAGTGGGGAGGGTGAGTGGGGAGGGTGAGTGGGGAGGGTGAGTGGGGAGGGTGAGTGGGGGCGGTGAGTGGGGGCGGTGAGTGGGGGCGGTGAGTGGGGGCGGTGAGTGGGGGCGGGGAGAGGGGACGGGGAGAGGGGACGGGGAGAGGGGACGGGGAGAGGGGACGGGGAGAGGGGACGGGGAGACGGGACGGGGTGACGGGACGGGGAGAGGACACGGTGAGTGGGGACGGTGAGTGGGGAGGGTGAGTGGGGAGGGTGAGTGGGGAGGGTGAGTGGGGAGGGTGAGTGGGGAGGGTGAGTGGGGAGGGTGAGTGGGGAGGGTGAGTGGGGAGGGGGAGAGGGGAGGGGGAGAGGGGAGGGGGAGAGGGGAGGGGGAGAGGGGAGGGGGAGAGGGGTCGGGGAGAGGGGTCGGGGAGAGGGGTCGGGGGTGGGGGCGGGGGGTGGGGGCGGGGGGTGGGGGCGGGGAGTGGGGGCGGGGGGTGGGGGCGGGGGGTGGGGACGGGGGGTGGGGACGGGGGGTGGGGACGGGGGGTGGGGGCGGGGGGTGGGGGCGGGGGGTGGGGGCGGGGGGTGGGGACGGGGCGTGGGGACGGGGCGTGGGGACGGGGCGTGGGGACGGGGAGAGGGGACGGGGAGAGGGGACGGGGAGAGGGGACGGGGAGAGGGGACGGGGAGAGGGGACGGGGAGAGGGGACGGGGAGAGGGGACGGGGAGAGGGGACGGGGCGAGGGGACGGGGCGTGGGGACGGGGCGTGGGGACGGGGCGTGGGGACGGGGCGTGGGGACGGGGCGTGGGGACGGGGCGTGGGGACGGGGCGTGGGGACGGGGCGTGGGGACGGGGCGTGGGGACGGGGCGTGGGGACGGGGCGTGGGGACGGGGCGTGGGGACGGGGCGTGGGGACGGGGCGTGGGGACGGGGCGTGGGGACGGGGCGTGGGGACGGGGAGTGGGGACGGGGAGTGGGGACGGGGAGTGGGGACGGGGAGTGGGGACGGGGAGTGGGGACGGGGAGTGGGAACGGGGAGTGGGAGCGGGGAGTGGGAGCGGGGAGTGGGAGCGGGGAGTGGGAGCGGGGAGTGGGAGCGGGGAGTGGGAGCGGGGAGTGGGAGCGGGGAGTGGGAGCGGGGGAGTGGGAGCGGGGAGTGGGGACGGGGAGTGGGAGCGGGGAGTGGGAGCGGGGAGTGGGAGCGGGGAGTGGGGACGGGGAGTGGGGACGGGGAGTGGGGACGGGGGAGTGGGGACGGGGAGTGGGAACGGGGAGTGGGAACGGGGAGTGGGAGCGGGGAGTGGGAGCGGGGAGTGGGTGCGAGGAGTGGGAACGGGGAGTGGGAGCGGGGAGTGGGAGCGGGGAGTGGGAGCGGGGAGTGGGGGCGGGGAGTGGGGACGGGGAGTGGGGACGGGGAGTGGGGACGGGGAGTGGGGACGGGGAGTGGGGACGGGGAGTGGGGACGGGGAGTGGGAGCGGGGAGAGGGAGCGGGGAGTGGGAGCGGGGAGTGGGAGCGGGGAGTGGGAGCGGGGAGTGGGAGCGGGGAGTGGGGGCGGGGAGTGGGGGCGGGGAGTGGGGGCGGGAGTGGGGGCGGGGAGTGGGGGCGGGGAGTGGGGGCGGGGAGTGGGGGCGGGGAGTGGGGGCGGGGAGTGGGGACGGGGAGAGGTGACGGGGAGCGGGGACGGGGAGCGGGGACGGGGAGCGGGGACGGGGAGAGGGGACGGGGAGAGGGGACGGGGAGAGGGGACGGGGAGCGGGGAGTGGGGAGCGGGGAGCGGGGACGGGGAGCGGGGACGGGGAGCGGGGACGGGGAGCGGGGACGGTGAGAGGGGACGGTGAGAGGGGACGGGGAGAGGGGACGGGGAGAGGGGACGGGGAGAGGGGACGGGGAGAGGGGACGGGGAGAGGGGACGGGGAGAGGGACGGGGAGAGGGGACGGGGAGAGGGGACGGGGAGAGGGGACGGGGAGAGGGGACGGGGAGAGGGGACGGGGGAGAGGGGACGGGGAGAGGGGACGGGGAGAGGGGACGGGGAGAGGGGACGGGGAGAGGGGACGGGGAGAGGGGACGGGGAGAGGGGACGGGGAGAGGGGACGGGGAGAGGGGACGGGGAGAGGGGACGGGGAGAGGGGACGGGGAGAGGGGACGGGGAGAGGGGACGGGGAGAGGGGACGGGGAGAGGGGACGGGGAGAGGGGACGGGGAGAGGGGACGGGGAGAGGGGACGGGGAGAGGGGACGGGGAGAGGGGACCGTTAGTGGGAACGGTTAGTGGGGGCGGGGAGTGGAGACGGTTATTGGGGGTGTGGAGTGGGGACGGGGGGTGGGGAGGCGGGGTGCGGGCGGGGAGTGGGGACATGGCGTGGGGACGGGGGGTGGGGACGGGGGGTGGGGACGGGGGGTGGGGACGGGGGGTGGGGACGGGGGGTGGGGAGGGTGAGTGGGGAGGGTGAGTGGGGAGGGTGAGTGGGGAGGGGAGGGTGAGTGGGGAGGGTGAGTGGGGAGGGTGAGTGGGGAGGGTGAGTGGGGAGGGTGAGTGGGGAGGGTGAGTGGGGAGGGTGAGTGGGGAGGGTGAGTGGGGAGGGTGAGTGGGGGCGGTGAGTGGGGGCGGTGAGTGGGGGCGGTGAGTGGGGGCGGTGAGTGGGGGCGGTGAGTGGGGGCGGTGAGTGGGGGCGGTGAGTGGGGCGGTGAGTGGGGGCGGGGAGAGGGGACGGGGAGAGGGGACGGGGAGAGGGGACGGGGAGAGGGGACGGGGTGACGGGACGGGGAGAGGACACGGTGAGTGGGGACGGTGAGTGGGGACGGTGAGTGGGGACGGTGAGTGGGGAGGGTGAGTGGGGAGGGTGAGTGGGGAGGGGGAGTGGGGAGGGGGAGAGGGGAGGGGGAGAGGGGAGGGGGAGAGGGGAGGGGGAGAGGGGTCGGGGGGTGGGGGCGGGGGGTGGGGGCGGGGGGTGGGGACGGTGAGTGGGGACGGTGGGTGGGGGCGGGGGGTGGGGACGGGGAGTGGGGACGGGGAGTGGGGACGGGGAGTGGGGAACGGGGAGTGGGGACGGGGCGTGGGGACGGGGCGTGGGGACGGGGCGTGGGGACGGGGCGTGGGGACGGGGCGTGGGGACGGGGCGTGGGGACGGGGCGTGGGGACGGGGCGTGGGGACGTGGCGTGGGGACGGGGCGTGGGGACGGGGCGTGGGGACGGGGCGTGGGGGCGGGGCGTGGGGGCGGGGCGTGGGGGCGGGGGCGTGGGGGCGGGGCGTGGGGGCGGGGAGTGGGGGCGGGGAGTGGGAGCGGGGAGTGGGAACGGGGAGTGGGGGCGGGGAGTGGGGGCGGGGAGTGGGGACGGGGAGTGGGGCGGGGAGTGGGGGCGGGGAGTGGGGGCGGGAGTGGGGGCGGGGAGTGGGGGCGGGGAGTGAGGGCGGGGAGTGGGGAGGGGAGTGGGGACGGGAGTGGGGACGGGGAGTGGGGACGGGGAGTGGGGACGGGGAGTGGGGACGGGGAGTGGGGACGGGGAGTGGGGACGGGGAGTGGGGACGGGGAGTGGGGACGGGGAGTGGGGACGGGGAGTGGGGACGGGGAGTGGGGACGGGGAGTGGGGACGGGGAGTGGGGACGGGGAGTGGGGACGGGGAGTGGGGACGGGGAGTGGGGACGGGGAGTGGGGACGGGGAGTGGGGACGGGGAGTGGGGACGGGGAGAGGGGAGTGGGGAGAGGGGAGTGGGGAGTGGGGAGAGGGGGTGTGGGGAGAGGGGTGTGGGGAGAGGGGTGTGAGGAGAGGGGAGTGGGGAGGGGAGTGGGGACGGGGAGTGGGGACGGGGAGTGGGGACGGGGAGTGGGGACGGGGAGTGGGGACGGGGAGTGGGGACGGGGAGTGGGGACGGGGAGTGGGGACGGGGAGTGGGGACGGGGAGTGGGGACGGGGAGTGGGGACGGGGAGTGGGGACGGGGAGTGGGGACGGGGAGTGGGGACGGGGAGTGGGGACGGGGAGTGGGGACCGGGAGTGGGGACGGGGAGTGGGGACGCGGAGAGGGGAGTGGGGAGTGGGGAGAGGGGTGTGAGGAGAGGGGAGTGGGGACGGGGAGTGGGGACGGGGAGTGGGGACGGGGAGTGGGGACGGGGAGTGGGGACGGGGAGTGGGGACGGGGAGTGGGGACGGGGAGTGGGGACGGGGAGTGGGGACGGGGAGTGGGGACGGGGAGTGGGGACGGGGAGTGGGGAGTGGGGAGTGGGGAGAGGGGTGTGAGGAGAGGGGAGTGGGGACGGGGAGTGGGGACGGGGAGTGGGGACGGGGAGTGGGGACGGGGAGAGGGGAGTGGGGAGTGGGGAGAGGGGTGTGAGGAGAGGGGAGTGGGGAGGGGAGTGGGGAGGGGAGTGGGGACGGGGAGTGGGGACGGGGAGTGGGGACGGGGAGTGGGGACGGGGAGTGGGGACGGGGAGTGGGGACGGGGAGTGGGGACGGGAGTGGGGACGGGGAGTGGGGACGGGGAGTGGGGACGGGGAGAGGGGAGTGGGGAGTGGGGAGAGGGGTGTGAGGAGAGGGGAGTGGGGACGGGGAGTGGGGACGGGGAGTGGGGACGGGGAGTGGGGACGGGGAGCGGGGACGGGGAGCGGGGGACGGGGGGCGCGGGGACGGGGCGCGGGGACGGGGCGCGGGGACGGGGCGCGGGGACGGGGCGCGGGGACGGGGCGCGGGGACGGGGCGCGGGGGACGGGGCGCGGGGACGGGGCGCGGGGACGGGGCGCGGGGACGGGGCGCGGGGACGGGGCGCGGGGACGGGGCGCGGGGGACGGGGCGCGGGGACGGGGCGCGGGGACGGGGCGCGGGGACGGGGCGCGGGGACGGGGCGCGGGGACGGGGCGCGGGGACGGGGCGCGGGGACGGGGCGCGGGGACGGGGCGCGGGGACGGGGCGCGGGGACGGGGCGCGGGGACGGGGCGCGGGGACGGGGCGCGGGGACGGGGCGCGGGGACGGAGAGTGTGGACGGAGAGTGTGGACGGAGAGTGGCTACGGGGAGTGGGGACGGGGCGTGGGGACGGGGCGTGGGGACGGGGCGTGGGGACGGGGCGTGGGGACGGGGCGTGGGGACGGGGCGTGGGGACGGGGCGTGGGGACGGGGCGTGGGAAAGGGGGCGTGGGGAAAGGGGCGTGGGGAAAGGGGCGTGGGGAAAGGGGCGTGGGGAAAGGGGCGTGGGGAAAGGGGCGTGGGGAAAGGGGCGTGGGGAAAGGGGCGTGGGGAAAGGGGCGTGGGGAAAGGGGCGTGGGGAAAGGGGCGTGGGGACGGCGAGTGGGGACGGCGAGTGGGGACGGCGAGTGGGGACGGCGAGTGGGGACGGGGCGTGGGGACGGGGCGTGGGGACGGGGCGTGGGGACGGGGCGTGGGGACGGGGCGTGGGGACGGGGCGTGGGGACGGGGCGTGGGGACGGGGCGTGGGGACGGGGCGTGGGGACGGGGCGTGGGGACGGGGCGTGGGGACGGGGCGTGGGGACGGGGCGTGGGGACGGGGCGTGGGGACGGGGCGTGGGGACGGGGCGTGGGGACGGGGCGTGGGGACGGAGAGTGGGGACGGAGAGTGGGGACGGAGAGTGGGGACGGAGAGTGGGGACGGAGAGTGGGGACGGGGAGTGGGGACGGGGAGTGGGGACGGGGGAGTGGGGACGGGGAGTGGGGACGGGGAGTGGGGACGGGGAGTGGGGACGGGGAGTGGGGACGGGGAGTGGGGACGGTGAGTGGCGGCGGGGAGTGGGGGCGGGGAGTGGGGGCGGGGAGTGGGGGCGGGGAGTGGGGGCGGGGAGTGGGGGCGGGGAGTGCGGGCGGGGAGTGCGGGCGGGGAGTGGGGACGGGGAGTGGGGACGGGGAGTGGGGACGGGGGAGTGGGGACGGGGAGTGGGGACGGGGAGTGGGGGCGGGGTGTGGGGGCGGTGAGTGGGGGCGGGGAGTGGGGGCGGGGAGTGGGGGCGGGGAGTGGGGGCGGGGAGTGGGGGCGGGGAGTGGGGGCGGGGAGTGGGGGCGGGGAGTGGGGGCGGGGAGTGGGGGCGGGGAGTGGGGGCGGGGAGTGGGGGCGGGGAGTGGGGGCGGTGAGTGGTGAGAGGGGAGTGGGGACGGTGAGTGAGGAGGGGGGAGTGGGGATGGGGGGTGGGGACGGGGGGTGGGGACTGGGGAGTGGGGACTGGGGACTGGGGAGTGGAGACTGGGGAGTGGGGACTGGGGAGTGGGGACTGGGGAGTGGGGACTGGGGAGTGGGGACTGGGGAGTGGGGACTGGGGAGTGGGGAGTGGGGAGTGGGGAGTGGGGAGTGGGGAGTGGGGAGTGGGGACTGGGGAGTGGGGACTGGGGAGTGGGGACTGGGGAGTGGGGACTGGGGACTGGGGACTGGGGACTGGGGAGTGGGGAGTGGGGACTGGGGAGTGGGGACTGGGGAGTGGGGACTGGGGAGTGGGGAGTGGGGACTGGGGAGTGGGGACTGGGGAGTGGGGACTGGGGAGTGGGGACTGGGGAGTGGGGACTGGGGAGTGGGGACTGGGGAGTGGGGACTGGGGAGTGGGGACTGGGGAGTGGGGAGTGGGGACTGGGGAGTGGGGACTGGGGAGTGGGGACTGGGGAGTGGGGACGGAGAGTGGGGACGGAGAGTGGGGACGGAGAGTGGGGACGGAGAGTGGGGACGGTGAGTGGGGACGGTGAGTGGGGACGGTGAGTGGGGACGGTGAGTGGGGACGGTGAGTGGGGACGGTGAGTGGGGGCGGTGAGTGGGGGCGGGGAGTGGGAGCGGGGAGTGGGGGCGGGGAGTGGGGGCGGGGAGTGGGGACGGGGAGTGGGGACGGGGAGTGGCTATATTGAGTGGGAACGGGGAGTGGGGGACGGGGAGTGGGGACGGGGAGTGGGGACGGGGAGTGGGGACGGGGAGTGGGGACGGGGAGTGGGGACGGGGAGTGGGGACGGGGCGTGGGGACGGGGCGTGGGGACGGGGCGTGGGGACGGGGCGTGGGGACGGGGCGTGGGGACGGGGCGTGGGGACGGGGAGTGGGGACTGGGGGGTGGGGGCGGGGGGTGGGGGCGGGGAGTGGGGGCGGGGGGTGGGGGCGGGGGGTGGGGACGGGGGGTGGGGACGGGGGGTGGGGACGGGGGGTGGGGGCGGGGGGTGGGGGCGGGGGGTGGGGGCGGGGGGTGGGGACGGGGCGTGGGGACGGGGCGTGGGGACGGGGCGTGGGGACGGGGAGAGGGGACGGGGAGAGGGGACGGGGAGAGGGGACGGGGAGAGGGGACGGGGAGAGGGGACGGGGAGAGGGGACGGGGGAGAGGGGACGGGGAGAGGGGACGGGGCGAGGGGACGGGGCGTGGGGACGGGGCGTGGGGACGGGGCGTGGGGACGGGGCGTGGGGACGGGGCGTGGGGACGGGGCGTGGGGACGGGGCGTGGGGACGGGGCGTGGGGACGGGGCGTGGGGACGGGGCGTGGGGACGGGGCGTGGGGACGGGGCGTGGGGACGGGGCGTGGGGACGGGGCGTGGGGACGGGGCGTGGGGACGGGGCGTGGGGACGGGGAGTGGGGACGGGGAGTGGGGACGGGGAGTGGGGACGGGGAGGTGGGGACGGGGAGTGGGAACGGGGAGTGGGAGCGGGGAGTGGGAGCGGGGAGTGGGAGCGGGGAGTGGGAGCGGGGAGTGGGAGCGGGGAGTGGGAGCGGGGAGTGGGAGCGGGGAGTGGGAGCGGGGAGTGGGAGCGGGGAGTGGGGACGGGGAGTGGGAGCGGGGAGTGGGAGCGGGGAGTGGGAGCGGGGAGTGGGGACGGGGAGTGGGGACGGGGAGTGGGGACGGGGAGTGGGGACGGGGAGTGGGAACGGGGAGTGGGAACGGGGAGTGGGAGCGGGGAGTGGGAGCGGGGAGTGGGTGCGAGGAGTGGGAACGGGGAGTGGGAGCGGGGAGTGGGAGCGGGGAGTGGGAGCGGGGAGTGGGGGCGGGGAGTGGGGACGGGGAGTGGGGACGGGGAGTGGGGACGGGGAGTGGGGACGGGGAGTGGGGACGGGGAGTGGGGACGGGGGAGTGGGAGCGGGGGGGGAGAGGGAGCGGGGAGTGGGAGCGGGGAGTGGGAGCGGGGGAGTGGAGCGGGGAGTGGGAGCGGGGGAGTGGGGGCGGGGAGTGGGGGCGGGGAGTGGGGCGGGGAGTGGGGGCGGGGAGTGGGGGCGGGGAGTGGGGGCGGGGAGTGGGGGCGGGGAGTGGGGGCGGGAGTGGGGACGGGGAGAGGTGACGGGGAGCGGGGACGGGGAGCGGGGACGGGGAGCGGGGACGGGGAGAGGGGACGGGGAGAGGGGACGGGGAGAGGGGACGGGGAGCGGGGAGTGGGGAGCGGGGAGCGGGGACGGGGAGCGGGGACGGGGAGCGGGGACGGGGAGCGGGGACGGTGAGAGGGGACGGTGAGAGGGGACGGGGAGAGGGACGGGGAGAGGGGACGGGGAGAGGGGACGGGGAGAGGGGACGGGGAGAGGGGACGGGGAGAGGGGACGGGGAGAGGGGACGGGGAGAGGGGACGGGGAGAGGGGACGGGGAGAGGGGACGGGGAGAGGGGACGGGGAGAGGGGACGGGGAGAGGGGACGGGGAGAGGGGACGGGGAGAGGGGACGGGGAGAGGGGACGGGGAGAGGGGACGGGGAGAGGGGACGGGGAGAGGGGACGGGGAGAGGGGACGGGGAGAGGGGACGGGGGAGAGGGGACGGGGAGAGGGGACGGGGAGAGGGGACGGGGAGAGGGGACGGGGAGAGGGACGGGGAGAGGGGACGGGGAGAGGGGACGGGGAGAGGGGACGGGGAGAGGGGACCGTTAGTGGGAACGGTTAGTGGGGGCGGGGAGTGGAGACGGTTATTGGGGGTGTGGAGTGGGGACGGGGGGTGGGGAGGCGGGGTGCGGGCGGGGAGTGGGGACATGGCGTTGGGGACGGGGGGTGGGGACGGGGGGTGGGGACGGGGGGTGGGGACGGGGGGTGGGGACGGGGGGTGGGGAGGGTGAGTGGGGAGGGTGAGTGGGAGGGTGAGTGGGAGGGTGAGTGGGGAGGGTGAGTGGGGAGGGTGAGTGGGGAGGGTGAGTGGGGAGGGTGAGTGGGGAGGGTGAGTGGGGAGGGTGAGTGGGGAGGGTGAGTGGGGAGGGTGAGTGGGGGCGGTGAGTGGGGGCGGTGAGTGGGGGCGGTGAGTGGGGGCGGTGAGTGGGGGCGGTGAGTGGGGCGGTGAGTGGGGGCGGTGAGTGGGGGCGGTGAGTGGGGGCGGGGAGAGGGGACGGGGAGAGGGGACGGGGAGAGGGACGGGGAGAGGGGACGGGGTGACGGGACGGGGAGAGGACACGGTGAGTGGGGACGGTGAGTGGGGACGGTGAGTGGGGACGGTGAGTGGGGAGGGTGAGTGGGGAGGGTGAGTGGGGAGGGGGAGTGGGGAGGGGGAGAGGGGAGGGGGGAGAGGGGAGGGGGAGAGGGGAGGGGGAGAGGGGTCGGGGGTGGGGGCGGGGGGTGGGGGCGGGGGGTGGGGACGGTGAGTGGGGACGGTGGGTGGGGGCGGGGGGTGGGGACGGGGAGTGGGGACGGGGAGTGGGGACGGGGAGTGGGGAACGGGGAGTGGGGACGGGGCGTGGGGACGGGGCGTGGGGACGGGGCGTGGGGACGGGGCGTGGGGACGGGGCGTGGGGACGGGGCGTGGGGACGGGGCGTGGGGACGGGGCGTGGGGACGTGGCGTGGGGACGGGGCGTGGGGACGGGGCGTGGGGACGGGGCGTGGGGGCGGGGCGTGGGGGCGGGGCGTGGGGGCGGGGCGTGGGGCGGGGCGTGGGGGCGGGGAGTGGGGGCGGGGAGTGGGAGCGGGGAGTGGGAACGGGGAGTGGGGGCGGGGAGTGGGGGCGGGGAGTGGGGACGGGGAGTGGGGGCGGGGAGTGGGGGCGGGGAGTGGGGGCGGGAGTGGGGGGCGGGGAGTGGGGGCGGGGAGTGAGGGCGGGGAGTGGGGAGGGGAGTGGGGGACGGGGAGTGGGGACGGGGAGTGGGGACGGGGAGTGGGACGGGGAGTGGGGACGGGGAGTGGGGACGGGGAGTGGGGACGGGGAGTGGGACGGGGAGTGGGGACGGGGAGTGGGGACGGGGAGTGGGGACGGGGAGTGGGGACGGGGAGTGGGGACGGGGAGTGGGGACGGGGAGTGGGGACGGGGAGTGGGGACGGGAGTGGGGACGGGGAGTGGGGACGGGGAGTGGGGACGGGGAGTGGGGACGGGGGGGAGGGGTGGGGACGGGGAGAGGGGAGTGGGGAGAGGGGAGTGGGGAGTGGGGAGAGGGGTGTGGGGAGAGGGGTGTGGGGAGAGGGGTGTGAGGAGAGGGGAGTGGGGAGGGGAGTGGGGACGGGGAGTGGGGACGGGGAGTGGGGACGGGGAGTGGGGACGGGGGAGTGGGACGGGGAGTGGGGACGGGGAGTGGGGACGGGGAGTGGGGACGGGGAGTGGGGACGGGGAGTGGGGACGGGGAGTGGGGACGGGAGTGGGGACGGGGAGTGGGGACGGGGAGTGGGGACGGGGAGTGGGGACGGGGAGTGGGGACGGGGAGTGGGGACGCGGAGAGGGGAGTGGGGAGTGGGGAGAGGGGTGTGAGGAGAGGGGAGTGGGGACGGGGAGTGGGGACGGGGAGTGGGGACGGGGAGTGGGGACGGGGAGTGGGGACGGGGAGTGGGGACGGGGAGTGGGGACGGGGAGTGGGGACGGGGAGTGGGGACGGGGAGTGGGGACGGGGAGTGGGGACGGGGAGTGGGGAGTGGGGAGTGGGGAGAGGGGTGTGAGGAGAGGGGAGTGGGGACGGGGAGTGGGGACGGGGAGTGGGGACGGGGAGTGGGGACGGGAGAGGGGAGTGGGGAGTGGGGAGAGGGGTGTGAGGAGAGGGGAGTGGGGAGGGGAGTGGGGAGGGGGAGTGGGACGGGGAGTGGGGGACGGGGAGTGGGGACGGGGAGTGGGGACGGGGAGTGGGGACGGGGAGTGGGGACGGGGAGTGGGGACGGGGAGTGGGGACGGGGAGTGGGGACGGGGAGTGGGGACGGGGAGAGGGGAGTGGGGAGTGGGGAGAGGGGTGTGAGGAGAGGGGAGTGGGGACGGGGAGTGGGGACGGGGAGTGGGGACGGGGAGTGGGGACGGGGAGCGGGGACGGGGAGCGGGGACGGGGCGCGGGGACGGGGCGCGGGGGGACGGGGCGCGGGGACGGGGCGCGGGGACGGGGCGCGGGGACGGGGCGCGGGGACGGGGCGCGGGGACGGGGCGCGGGGACGGGGCGCGGGGACGGGGCGCGGGGACGGGGCGCGGGGACGGGGCGCGGGGGACGGGGCGCTGGGGACGGGGCGCGGGGACGGGGCGCGGGGACGGGGCGCGGGGACGGGGCGCGGGGACGGGGCGCGGGGACGGGGCGCGGGGACGGGGCGCGGGGACGGGGCGCGGGGGACGGGGCGCGGGGGACGGGGCGCGGGGACGGGGCGCGGGGACGGGGCGCGGGGACGGGGCGCGGGGACGGGGCGCGGGGACGGGGCGCGGGGACGGAGAGTGTGGACGGAGAGTGTGGACGGAGAGTGGCTACGGGGAGTGGGGACGGGGCGTGGGGACGGGGCGTGGGGACGGGGCGTGGGGACGGGGCGTGGGGACGGGGCGTGGGGACGGGGCGTGGGGACGGGGCGTGGGGACGGGGCGTGGGGAAAGGGGGCGTGGGGAAAGGGGCGTGGGGAAAGGGGCGTGGGGAAAGGGGCGTGGGGAAAGGGGCGTGGGGAAAGGGGCGTGGGGAAAGGGGCGTGGGGAAAGGGGCGTGGGGAAAGGGGCGTGGGGAAAGGGGCGTGGGGAAAGGGGCGTGGGGACGGCGAGTGGGGACGGCGAGTGGGGACGGCGAGTGGGGACGGCGAGTGGGGACGGGGCGTGGGGACGGGGCGTGGGGACGGGGCGTGGGGACGGGGCGTGGGGACGGGGCGTGGGGACGGGGCGTGGGGACGGGGCGTGGGGACGGGGCGTGGGGACGGGGCGTGGGGACGGGGCGTGGGGACGGGGCGTGGGGACGGGGCGTGGGGACGGGGCGTGGGGACGGGGCGTGGGGACGGGGCGTGGGGACGGAGAGTGGGGACGGAGAGTGGGGACGGAGAGTGGGGACGGAGAGTGGGGACGGAGAGTGGGGACGGGGAGTGGGGACGGGGAGTGGGGACGGGGAGTGGGGACGGGGAGTGGGGACGGGGAGTGGGGACGGGGAGTGGGGACGGGGAGTGGGGACGGGGAGTGGGGACGGTGAGTGGCGGCGGGGAGTGGGGGCGGGGAGTGGGGGCGGGGAGTGGGGGCGGGGAGTGGGGGCGGGGAGTGGGGGCGGGGAGTGCGGGCGGGGAGTGCGGGCGGGGAGTGGGGACGGGGAGTGGGGGACGGGGAGTGGGGACGGGGAGTGGGGACGGGGAGTGGGGACGGGGAGTGGGGGCGGGGTGTGGGGGCGGTGAGTGGGGGCGGGGAGTGGGGGCGGGGAGTGGGGGCGGGGAGTGGGGCGGGAGTGGGGGCGGGGAGTGGGGGCGGGGAGTGGGGGCGGGGAGTGGGGGCGGGGAGTGGGGGCGGGGAGTGGGGGCGGGGAGTGGGGGCGGGGAGTGGGGGCGGGGAGTGGGGGCGGTGAGTGGTGAGAGGGGAGTGGGGACGGTGAGTGAGGAGGGGGGAGTGGGGATGGGGGGTGGGGACGGGGGGTGGGGACTGGGGAGTGGGGAGTGGGGACTGGGGAGTGGAGACTGGGGAGTGGGGACTGGGGAGTGGGGACTGGGGAGTGGGGACTGGGGAGTGGGGACTGGGGAGTGGGGACTGGGGAGTGGGGAGTGGGGAGTGGGGAGTGGGGAGTGGGGAGTGGGGACTGGGGACTGGGGAGTGGGGACTGGGGAGTGGGGACTGGGGAGTGGGGACTGGGGACTGGGGACTGGGGACTGGGGGAGTGGGGAGTGGGGACTGGGGAGTGGGGACTGGGGAGTGGGGACTGGGGAGTGGGAGTGGGGACTGGGGAGTGGGGACTGGGGAGTGGGGACTGGGGAGTGGGGACTGGGGAGTGGGGACTGGGGAGTGGGGACTGGGGAGTGGGGACTGGGGAGTGGGGACTGGGGAGTGGGGAGTGGGGACTGGGGAGTGGGGACTGGGGAGTGGGGACTGGGGAGTGGGGACGGAGAGTGGGGACGGAGAGTGGGGACGGAGAGTGGGGACGGAGAGTGGGGACGGTGAGTGGGGACGGTGAGTGGGGACGGTGAGTGGGGACGGTGAGTGGGGACGGTGAGTGGGGACGGTGAGTGGGGGCGGTGAGTGGGGGCGGGGAGTGGGAGCGGGGAGTGGGGGCGGGGAGTGGGGGCGGGGAGTGGGGACGGGGAGTGGGGACGGGGAGTGGCTATATTGAGTGGGAACGGGGAGTGGGGACGGGGAGTGGGGACGGGGAGTGGGGACGGGGAGTGGGGACGGGGAGTGGGGACGGGGAGTGGGGACGGGGAGTGGGGACGGGGCGTGGGGACGGGGCGTGGGGACGGGGCGTGGGGACGGGGCGTGGGGACGGGGCGTGGGGACGGGGCGTGGGGACGGGGCGTGGGGACGGGGCGTGGGGACGGGGCGTGGGGACGGATAGTGTGGACGGAGAGTGGGGACGGAGAGTGGCTATATTGAGTGGGAACGGGGAGTGGGGACGGGGAGTGGGGACGGGGCGTGGGGACGGGGCGTGGGGACGGGGCGTGGGGACGGGGCGTGGGGACGGGGCGTGGGGACGGGGCGTGGGGACGGGGCGTGGGGACGGGGCGTGGGGACGGGGCGTGGGGACGGGGCGTGGGGACGGGGCGTGGGGACGGGGCGTGGGGACGGGGCGTGGGGACGGGGCGTGGGGACGGGGCGTGGGGACGGGGCGTGGGGACGGGGCGTGGGGACGGGGCGTGGGGACGGGGCGTGGGGACGGGGCGTGGGGACTGGGGAGTGAGGAGTGGGGAGTGAGGAGTGGGGACTGGGGAGTGGGGACTGGGGAGTGGGGACTGGGAGTGGGGACTGGGGAGTGGGGACTGGGGAGTGGGGACTGGGGAGTGGGGACTGGGGAGTGGGGACTGGGGAGTGGGGACTGGGGAGTGGGACTGGGGAGTGGGGACTGGGGAGTGGGGACTGGGGAGTGGGGACTGGGGAGTGGGGACTGGGGACTGGGGAGTGGGGACTGGGGGAGTGGGGACTGGGGAGTGGGGACTGGGGAGTGGGGACTGGGGAGTGGGACTGGGGAGTGGGGACTGGGGAGTGGGGACTGGGGAGTGGGGACTGGGGAGTGGGGGACTGGGGAGTGGGGACTGGGGAGTGGGGAGTGGGGAGTGGGGACTGGGGAGTGGGGACTGGGAGTGGGGACTGGGGAGTGGGGAGTGGGGAGTGGGGACTGGGGAGTGGGGACTGGGGACTGGGGAGTGGGGACTGGGGAGTGGGGACTGGGGAGTGGGGACTGGGAGTGGGGACTGGGGAGTGGGGACTGGGGAGTGGGGACGGAGAGTGGGGACGGAGAGTGGGGACGGAGAGTGGGGACGGAGAGTGGGGACGGAGAGTGGGGACGGTGAGTGGGGACGGTGAGTGGGGACGGTGAGTGGGGACGGTGAGTGGGGACGGGGAGTGGGGACGGGGAGTGGGAACGGGGAGTGGGAACGGGGAGTGGGAACGGGGAGTGGGAGCGGGGAGTGGGGGCGGGGAGTGGGGGCGGGGAGTGGGGACGGGGAGTGGGGACGGGGAGTGGGGACGGGGAGTGGGGACGGGGAGTGGGGACGGGGAGTGGGGACGGGGAGTGGGGACGGGGAGTGGGGACGGGGAGTGGGGACGGGAGTGGGGACGGGGAGTGGGGACGGGGTGTGGGGACGGGGTGTGGGGACGGGGTGTGGGGGACGGGGTGTGGGGACGGGGTGTGGGGACGGGGAGTGGGGATGGTGAGTGGCTACGGGGAGTGGGGTCGGGGATTGGGGACGGGGAGTGGGGACGGTTAGTGGTGAGTGGGGAGTGGGGACGGTGAGTGGGGACTGGGGAGTGGGGACTGGGGAGTGGGGACTGGGGAGTGGGGACTGGGAGTGGGGACTGGGGAGTGGGGACTGGGGAGTGGGGACTGGGGAGTGGGGACTGGGGAGTGGGGAGTGGGGAGTGGGGAGTGGGGAGTGGGGAGTGGGGACTGGGGAGTGGGGACTGGGGAGTGGGGACTGGGGAGTGGGGAGTGGGGACTGGGGAGTGGGGACTGGGGAGTGGGGACTGGGGAGTGGGGACTGGGGAGTGGGGACTGGGGAGTGGGGACTGGGGAGTGGGGACTGGGGAGTGGGGACTGGGGAGTGGGGGCGGGGAGTGGGGCGGGGAGTGGGGAAGGGGAGCGGGGACGGGCAGCGGGGACGGGGAGAGGGGACGGGGAGTGGGGAGCGGGGACGGGGAGCGGGGACGGGGAGGAGGGGACGGGGAGAGGGGACGGTGAGAGGGGACGGTGAGAGGGGACGGTGAGAGGGGGACGGTGAGAGGGGACGGGGAGTGGGGACGGGGAGTGGGGACGGGGAGTGGGGACGGGGAGTGGGGACGGGGAGTGGGGACGGGGAGTGGGGACGGGGAGAGGGGACCGTTAGTGGGAACGGTTAGTGGGGGCGGGGAGTGGAGACGGTTATTGGGGGTGGGGAGTGGGGACGGGGGGTGGGGACGGGGGGTGCGGGCGGGGGGTGGGGACGGGGAGTGGGGAGGGTGAGTGGGGAGGGTGAGTGGGGAGGGTGAGTGGGAGGGTGAGTGGGGAGGGTGAGTGGGGAGGGTGAGTGGGGAGGGTGAGTGGGGAGGGTGAGTGGGGAGGGTGAGTGGGGAGGGTGAGTGGGGAGGGTGAGTGGGGAGGGTGAGTGGGGAGGGTGAGTGGGGAGGGTGAGTGGGGAGGGTGAGTGGGGGCGGTGAGTGGGGGGCGGTGAGTGGGGCGGTGAGTGGGGGCGGTGAGTGGGGGCGGTGAGTGGGGGCGGTGAGTGGGGGCGGTGAGTGGGGGCGGTGAGTGGGGGCGGTGAGTGGGGGCGGTGAGTGGGGGCGGTGAGTGGGGGCGGTGAGTGGGGGCGGTGAGTGGGGGCGGTGAGTGGGGGCGGTGAGTGGGGACGGGGAGAGGGGACGGGGAGAGGGGACGGGGAGAGGGGACGGGGAGAGGGGGACGGGGAGAGGGGACGGGGAGAGGGGACGGGGAGAGGGGACGGGGAGAGGGGACGGGGAGAGGACACGGTGAGTGGGGACGGTGAGTGGGACGGTGAGTGGGGAGGGTGAGTGGGGAGGGTGAGTGGGGGAGGGTGAGTGGGGAGGGTGAGTGGGGAGGGTGAGTGGGGAGGGGGAGAGGGGAGGGGGAGAGGGGACGGGGAGAGGGGACGGGGAGAGGGGTCGGGGAGTGGGGGCGGGAAGTGAGCGCGGGGGGCGGGGGCGGGGGGTGGGGGCGGGGAGTGGGGACGGTGAGTGGGGACGGTGAGTGGGGACGGTGAGTGGGGACGGTGGGTGGGGGCGGGGGGTGGGGGCGGGGAGTGGGGGCGGGGAGTGGGGGCGGGGAGTCGGGAGTCGGGGTGGGGGGTGGGGGCCGGGGGTGGGAAGTGGGGACGGGGAGTGGGGATTGGGGAGTGAGGAGTGGGGACGGTGAGTGGTGAGGGGGGAGTGGGGATGAGGGGTGTGGGGACGGTTAGTGGGGGCGGGGAGTGGGGGCGGGGAGTGGGGGCGGGGAGTGGGGGCGGGGAGTGGGGGCGGGGAGTGGGGGCGGGGAGTGGGGGCGGGGAGTGGGGGCGGGGAGTGGGGGCGGGGAGTGGGGGCGGGGGAGTGGGGGCGGGGAGTGGGGGCGGGGAGTGGGGGCGGGGAGTGGGGGCGGGGAGTGGGGGCGGGGAGTGGGGGCGGGGAGTGGGGGCGGGGAGTGGGGGCGGGGAGTGGGGGCGGGGAGTGGGGGCGGGGAGTGGGGGCGGGGAGTGGGGGCGGGGTGTGGGGGGCGGGGTGTGGGGACGGGGAGTGGGGGCGGGGTGTGGGGACGGGGAGTGGGGACGGGGGGTGGGGACGGGGGGGTGGGGACGGGGGGGTGGGGACGGTGGGTGGGGACGGTGGGTGGGGACGGTGGGTGGGGACGGTGGGTGGGGACGGGGAGTGGGGACGGGGAGTGGGGACGGGGAGTGGGGACGGTGGGTGGGGATTGGGGAGTGGGGAGTGGGGACGGTGAGTGGTGAGGGGGGAGTGGGGACAGGTTGTGGGGACGGGGAGTGGGGACGGGGAGTGGGGACGGGGAGTGGGGAGTGGGGAGTGGGGACGGTGAGTGGTGAGGGGGGAGTGGGGATGGGGTGTGGGGACGGTTAGTGGGGACGGTTAGTGGGGGCGGTTATTGGGGGCGGGGAGTGGGGGCGGGGAGTGGGGGCGGGGAGTGGGGGCGGGGAGTGGGGGCGGGGAGTGGGGGCGGGGAGTGGGGGCGGGGGAGTGGGGGCGGGGAGTGGGGGCGGGGAGTGGGGGCGGGGAGTGGGGGCGGGGTGTGGGGACGGGGAGTGGGGACGGGGAGTGGGGACGGGGAGTGGGGACGGGGAGTGGGGACGGGGAGTGGGGACGGGGGGTGGGGACGGGGGGTGGGGACGGGGGGTGGGGACGGGGGGTGGGGACGGTGGGTGGGGACGGTGGGTGGGGACGGTGGGTGGGGACGGTGGGTGGGGATTGGGGAGTGGGGAGTGGGGACGGTGAGTGGTGAGGGGGGAGTGGGGACAGGTTGTGGGGACGGGGAGTGGGGACGGGGAGTGGGGACGGGGAGTGGGGACGGGGAGTGGGGACGGGGAGTGGGGACGGGGAGTGGGGACGGGGAGTGGGGAGTGGGGACGGTGAGTGGGGACGGTGGAGTGGTGAGGGGGGAGTGGTGAGGGGGGGAGTGGTGAGGGGGGAGTGGTGAGGGGGGAGTGGTGAGGGGGAGTGGTGAGGGGGGAGTGGTGAGGGGGGAGTGGTGAGGGGGGAGTGGTGAGGGGGGAGTGGTGAGGGGGGAGTGGTGAGGGGGGAGTGGTGAGGGGGGGAGTGGGGACGGGGAGTGGGGACGGGGAGTGGGGACGGGGAGTGGGGGAGTGGGGAGGGGGGAGTGGGGAGGGGGGAGTGGGGAGGGGTGAGTGGGGACGGTGAGTGGGGACAGTGAGTGGGGACAGTGAGTGGGGACGGGGGAGTGGGGAGGGGGGAGTGGGGAGGGGGGAGTGGGGACAGTGAGTGGGGACGGGGGAGTGGGGAGGGGGGAGTGGGGAGGGGGGAGTGGGGAGGGGGGAGTGGGGAGGGGGGAGTGGGGAGGGGGGAGTGGGGACGGGGGAGTGGGGACGGGGGAGTGGGGACGGGGGAGTGGGGACGGGGGAGTGGGGACGGGGGAGTGGCGACGGGGGGAGTGGGGACGGGGGAGTGGGGACGGGGGGTGGGGACGGGGGGTGGGGACGGGGGGTGGGGACGGGGGGTGGGGACGGGGGGTGGGGAAGGGGGGTGGGGAAGGGGGGTGGGGAAGGGGGGGTGGGGAAGGGGGGGTGGGGACGAGGGAGTGGGAAAGGACGGTGAGTGGGGAGTGGGGACGGGGAATGGGGACGGGGAGTGGGGACGGGGAGTGGGGACGGGGAGTGGGGGCGGTTAGTGGGGGCGGGGAGTGGGGGCAGGGAGTGGGGGCAGGGAGTGGGGGCAGGGAGTGGGGGCGGGGAGTGGGGGCGGGGAGTGGGGGCGGGGAGTGGGGGCGGGGAGTGGGGGCGGGGAGTGGGGGCGGGGAGTGGGGGCGGGGAGTGGGGGCGGGGAGTGGAGGCGGGGAGTGGAGGCGGGGAGTGGAGGCGGGGAGGAGTGGGGACGGGGGGGTGGGGACGGGGGAGTGGGGAAGGGGGAGTGGGGAAGGGGGAGTGGGGAAGGGGGAGTGGGGATGGGGGAGTGGGGAAGGACGGTGAGTGGGGAGTGGGGACGGGGAGTGGGGGCGGGGAGTGGGGGCGGGGAGTGGGGGCGGGGAGTGGGGGCAGGGAGTGGGGGGCGGTCAGCGGGGGCGGTCAGCGGGGGCGGTCAGCGGGGGCGGTCAGCGGGGGCGGTCAGCGGGGGCGGTCAGCGGGGGCGGTCAGCGGGGGCGGTCAGTGGGGGCGGTTAGTGGGGGCGGTTAGCGGGGGCGGTTATTGGGGACGGGGAGCGGCGACGGGGAGCGGGGGCGGGGAGCGGGGGCGGAGAGTGGGGACGGTGAGTGGGGACGGTGAGTGGGGACGGGGAGTGGCTACGGGGAGTGGCTACGGGGAGTGGCTACGGGGAGTGGGGCCGGGGAGTGGGGCCGGGGATTGGGGACGGGGAGTGGGGACGGTTAGTGGGGACGGTTAGTGGGGGTGGGGAGTGGGGGAGGGGAGTGGGGACGGGGAGAGCGGACGGGGAGTGGGGACGGTGAGCGGCTACGGTGAGCGGCTACGGAGAGCGGGGACGGCGAGCGGGGACGGCGAGCGGGGACGGCGAGCGGGGACGGGGAGCGGGGACGGGGAGCGGGGACGGGGAGCGGGGACGGGGAGCGGGGACGGGGAGCGGGGACGGCGAGCGGGGACGGCGAGCGGGGACGGCGAGCGGGGACGGCGAGCGGGGACGGGGCGCGGGGACGGGGCGCGGGGACGGGGCGCGGGGACGGGGCGCGGGGACGGGGCGCGGGGACGGGGCGCGGGGACGGGGCGCGGGGACGGGGCGCGGGGACGGGGCGCAGGGACGGGGCGCGGGGACGGGGCGCAGGGACGGGGAGCTGGGACGATGAGCTGGGACGGGGCGCGGGGACGGCGAGCGGGGACGGCGAGCGGGGACGGGGCGCGGGGACGGGGCGCGGGGACGGGGCGCGGGGACGGGGGGCGGGGTCGGCGGGTGGGGACGGGGGGTGGGGGCGGGGGGTGTGGACGGGGGGTGTGGACGGGGGGTGGGGACGGCGGGTGGGGACGGGGAGCGGGGACGGGGAGCGGGGGGCGGGGAGCGGGGGCGGTGGGCGGGGACGGGAAGCGGTGACAGGGAGCGGGGACGGTGGGCGGGGAGAGGGGACGGGGAGTGGGGGCGGTTAGTGGGGGCGGTTAGTGGGGGCGGTTAGTGGGGGCGGTTAGTGGGGGCGGTTAGTGGGGGCGGGGAGTGGGGACAGGGAGTGGGGGCGGTTAGTGGGGGCGGTTAGTGGGGGCGGGGAGCGGGGGCGGGGAGCGGGGGCGGGGAGCGGGGACGGGGAGCGGGGACGGGGAGCGGGGACGGGGAGCTGGGACGGGGAGCTGGGACGGGGAGCTGGGACGGGGAGCTGGGACGGGGAGCTGGGACGGGGAGCTGGGACGGGGAGCGGGGACGGGGAGCGGGGACGGGGAGCTGGGACGGGGAGCGGGGACGGGGAGCGGGGACGGGGAGCGGGGAGCGGGGACGGGGAGCGGGGGCGGGGTCGCGGCGTGGGGACGGGGCGTGGGGACGGGGCGTGGTGGTGGTGTTGGAGTGGGGTGCTGGTGGTCTTGGAGTGGGGTGCTGGTGGTCTTGGAGTGGGGTGCTGGTGGTCTTGGAGTGGGGTGCTGGTGGTCTTGGAGTGGGGTGCTGGTGGTCTTGGAGTGGGGTGCTGGTGGTCTTGGAGTGGGGTGCTGGTGGTCTTGGTGTGGGGTGCTGGTGGTCTTGGAGTGGGGTGCTGGTGGTCTTGGAGTGGGGTGCTGGTGGTCTTGGAGTGGGGTGCTGGTGGTGTTGGAGTGGGGTGCTGGTGGTGTTGGAGTGGGGGTGGTGGTGGTGTTGGAGTGGGGTGGTGGTGGTGTTGGAGTGGGGTGGTGGTGGTGTTGGAGTGGGGTGGTGGTGGTGTTGGAGTGGGGTGGTGGTGGTGTTGGAGTGGGGTGGTGGTGGTGTTGGAGTGGGGTGGTGGTGGTGTTGGAGTGGGGTGGTGGTGTTGGAGTGGGGTGGTGGTGGTGGTGTTGGAGTGGTGGTGGTGGTGTTGGAGTGGGGTGGTGGTGGTGTTGGAGTGGGGTGGTGGTGGTGTTGGAGTGGGGTGGTGGTGGTGTTGGAGTGGGGTGGTGGTGGTGTTGGAGTGGGGTGGTGGTGGTGTTGGAGTGGGGGTGGTGGTGGTGTTGGAGTGGGGTGGTGGTGGTGTTGGAGTGGGGTGGTGGTGGTGTTGGAGTGGGGTGGTGGTGGTGTTGGGTGGGGTGGTGGTGGTGTTGGAGTGGGGGTGGTGGTGGTGTTGGGTGGGGGGTGGTGGTGGTGGGTGGGGTGGTGGGGGTGGTGGGGTGGTGGTGGTGGGTGGGGTGGTGGTGGTGTTGGAGTGGGGTGGTGGTGGTGTTGGAGTGGGGTGGTGGTGGTGTTGGGTGGGGTGGTGGTGGTGGTGTTGAGTGGGGTGGTGGTGGTGTTGGGTGGGGTGGTGGTGTGTTGGGGTGGTGGTGGTGTTGGGTGGGTGGGGTGGTGGTGGTTTGGATATTGGGGTGGTGGTGATGTTGGTAGGTGGTTGTGTTAGTTGTTTTTGTTGGAGTGGTGTAGTGGTGGTGTGGTGTTGGAGTGTTGTTTTGGTGGATTTGGAGATTGTGTTGTAGTTGATTTGGATTTGTGGTGTTGAGAGTTGAGTGTGGTGGAGTTGGTGGTGTATGGAGATTGTGGTGGTTATTGAGTGGTGTATTGGTGGTGATGGAGTGGATTGAGTGGTGTATATTTATTGATTATGTATTATTATATTATTATTATTATATTAATTATTATATAATTATATTATTATTTATTATTTTATAGTCTAATTATATTATTATTATAATTCTATTTATTATTATTATAATTCTATTTTATTATTATTATAATTCTATTTTATTATTATAATTATATTTATTATTATAATTCTATTTATATTATTATAATTATATTTTATTATTATTAATTCTATTTTATTATTATAATTCTATTTAATATTATTATAATTCTATTTTATTATTATAATTCTATTTATTATTATTATAATTCTATTATATTATTATAATATAATTTATATTATTATATTATATTCTATTATATAATTCTATTTTATTATTATTCTATTATTATTATCTATTATATTATTATTATATTATATTCATTATATTATTATACATTTTATTATTATTCAATTTATTATTATCTATTATTATTATAATTCTATTTATTATTATTCTATTTATTATTATTATATATTATTATTCTATTATATTTTATTATTATATTCTATTTTATTATTATAATTCTATTTATTATTATTATAATTCTATTTTATTATTATTATATATTCTATATTATTATTAATAATTCTATTTTATTATTATCTATCTATTTATTATTATTATATTCTATTATATTATTATATTCTATTCTATTATTATTATAATTCTATTCTTATTATTATTATAATTCTATTTTATTATTATTATAATTCTATTTTATTATTATTATAATTCTATATTATATTATTATTATAATTCTATTTTATT
Organism: Heterodontus francisci; assembly: GCF_036365525.1. Classification (NCBI taxonomy): domain Eukaryota; kingdom Metazoa; phylum Chordata; class Chondrichthyes; order Heterodontiformes; family Heterodontidae; genus Heterodontus; species Heterodontus francisci. The sequence goes on from NW_027141090.1 coordinate 69,385, forward strand.
ATTATTATAATTCTATTTTATTATTATTATAATTCTATTTTATTATTATTATAATTCTATTATTATTATTATAATTCTATTTTATTATTATAATTATATTTATTATTATAATTCTATTTATATTATTATAATTCTATTATTATTATTATATTCTATTTATTATTATAATTCTATTTATTATTATAATTCTATTTATATTATTATAATTCTATTTTATTATTATAATTCTATTTATATTATTATAATTCTATTTTATTATTATAATTCTATTTTATATTATAATTATTTCTAATATATAATTCTATTATTATTATTATAATTCTATTTATTATTATAATTCTATTTTATTATTATAATTCTATTTTATTATTATAATTCTATTTTATTATTATAATTCTATTATTATTATTATAATTCTATTATTATTATTATAATTCTATTTATTATTATAATTCTATTTTATTATTATAATTCTATTTTATATATAATTCTATTTTATTATTATAATTCTATTTTATTATTATAATTCTATTTTATTATATAATTCTATTTTATTATTATAATTCTATTTTATTATTATAATTCTATTTTATTATATTATAATTCTATTTTATTATTATAATTCTATTTTAATATTATTATAAATTATCTATTTTATTATTATTCTATTTATTATTATAATTCTATTTTATTATAATTCTATTTTATATTATTAATTCTATTTTATTATTATTATAATCTATTTTATATTATATAATCTATTTTATTATTATTATAATTCTAATTTATTATTATACAACCCCCCCCCCCCCCCACCCCCCCCCCCCCACCCCCCCCCCCCCCCCCCCCCCCCCCCCCCCCCCCCCCCCCCCCCCCCCCCCCCCCCCCCCCCCCCCCCCCAC
>NW_027141091.1:0-22500 GCF_036365525.1 Heterodontus francisci
TTCTCTCTTTCTCTGCCCCCTCACTCTCTCTCTCTCTGCCCCCCTCACTCTCTCTCTCTCTGCCCCCTCACTCTCTCTCTCTCTGCCCCCCCTTACTCTCTCTCTCTCTCTGCCCCCCCTCACTCTCTCTCTCTCTCTGCCCCCCTCACTCTCTCTCTCTCTGCCCCCCTCACTCTCTCTCTCTCTGCCCCCCTCACTCTCTCTCTCTCTGCCCCCCCCACTCTCTCTCTCTCTACCCCCCCCACTCTCTCTCTCTCTACCCCCCCCACTCTCTCTCTCTCTGCCCACCTCACTCTCTCTCTCTCTGCCGACCTCACACTCTCTCTCTCTCTGCCCCCCTCACGCTTTCTCTCTCTCTCTCTGCCCCCTTACTCTCTATCTCTCTGCCCCCCTCACGCTCTCTCTCTCTCTATGCCCCCTCACTCTCTCTCGGCCCCCCTCACTCTCTCTCTCTCTGCTCCCCTCACTCTTTATCTCTCTCTCTGCCACCCTTTCTCTCTCTCTCTCCCCTCACTCTCTCTCTCTCTCTGCCCCCCTCACGCTCTCTCTCTCTCCATCTCTGCCCCTCACACTCTCTCTCTCTCTCTCTTTCTGCCCCCTCACTATTTATCTCTCTCTCTCTGCCCCTCACTCTTTATCTCTCTCTCTCTCTGTCCCCCTCACTCTTTATCTCTCTCTCTCTCTCTGCCCCCCTCACTCTTTATCTCTCTCTCTCTCTCTGCCCCCCTCACTCTCTCTCTCTCTCTGCTCCCCTCACTCTCTCTCTCTCTCTGCCAACCTCACTCTCTCTCTCTCTCTCTCTGCCAACCTCACTCTCTCTCTCTCTGCCCCCTCACTCTCTCTCTCTCTGCCCCCTCACTCTCTCTCTGCCCCCTCACTCTCTCTCTATCTCTCTGCCCTCCTCACTCTCTCTCTATCTCTCTGCCCTCCCTCACGCTCTCTCTCTCTCTCTGCCCCCCTCACGCTCTCTCTTACTCCCTCTCTGCCCCTCACACTCTCTCTCTCTCTTTCTGCCCCCTCACTATTTATCTCTCTCTCTCTCTGCCCCCCTCAACCACTCTCTCTCTCTCTGCCCCCTCACTCTCTCTCTCTCTCTGCCCCCTCACTCTCTCTCTCTCTCTGCCCCCTCACTCTCACTCTCTCTCTGCCCCCTCACTCTCACTCTCTCTCTGCCCCTCACTCTCACTCTCTCTCTGCCCCCTCACTCTCTCTCTCTCTGCCCCCCTCACTCTCTCTCTCTCCGCCCCCCTCACTCTCTCTCTCTCTGCCCCCCTCACTCTCTCTCTCTCTGCCCCCCTCACTCTCTCTCTCTCTCTGCCCCCCTCACTCTCTCTCTCTCTCTGCCCCCCTCACTCTCTCTCTCTCTCTGCCCCCCCTCACTCTCTCTCTCTCTCTGCCCCCCTCACTCTCTCTCTCTCTCTGCCCCCCTCACTCTCTCTCTCTCTCTGCCCCCCTCACTCTCTCTCTCTCTCTGCCCCCCTCACTCTCTCTCTCTCTGCCCCCTCACTCTCTCTCTCTCTCTGCCCCCCTCACTCTCTCTCTCTCTCTGCCCCCCTCACTCTCTCTCTCTCTCTCTGCCCCCCTCACTCTCTCTCTCTCTCTCTGCCCCCCTCACATTCCTCTCTCTCTGCCCCCCTCACTCTCTCTCTCTCTCTGCCCCCCTCACGCTTTCTCTCTCTCTCTCTGTGCCGCCCTCTCTCTCTCTGCCCCCTTACTCTCTATCTCTCCGCCCCCCTCACGCTCTCTCTCTCTCCCTCTCTGCCCCTCACACTCTCTCTCTCTCCCTGCCCCCCTCACTCTCTCTCTCTCTTTCCGCCCCTCACTCTTTATCTCTCTCTCTCTCTGCCCCCCTCACTCTTTATCTCTCTCTCTCTCTGCCCCCCTCACTCTTTATCTCTCTCTCTCTCTGCCGCCCTTACTCTCTCTCCCCCCCTCACGCTCTCTCTCTCTCTCTGCCCCCCTCACGCTCTCTTTCTCTCTCTGCCCCCCTCACACTCTCTCCCTCTCTGCCCCCCTCACTCTCTCTCTCTCTGCCCCCTCACTCTCTCTCCCTCCCTGCCCCCCTCATGCTCTCTCTCTCTCTCTGTCCCCCTCACTCTTTATCTCTCTCTCTGCCCCCCTCACTCACTCTCTCACGCTCTGCCCCCTCACTCTCTCTCACTCTCTGCCCCCTCACTCATTCGCTCTGTTTCTCTCTGCCCCCTCACACTCTCTATCTCTCTGCCGCCCTCACTCTTTCTCTCTCTGCCCCCCTCACACTCTCTCCCTCTCTGCCGCCCTCACTCTCTCTCTCTCTCTCTGCCCCCTCACTCTCTCTCCCTCTCTGCCCCCCTCACTCTCTCTCTCTCTGCCCCCTCTCTCTCTCTCTCTGCTCCCCTCACTCTCTCTCTCTGCTCCCCTCACTCTCTCTCTCTCTCTCTGCTCCCCTCACTCTCTCTCTCTCTCTCTGCTCCCCTCACTCTCTCTCTGCTCCCCTCACTCTCTCTCTCTGCCCCCTCACTCTCTCTCTCTGCCCCCTCACTCTCTCTCTCTCTGCCCCCCTCACTCTCTCTCTCTCTGCCCCCTCACTCTCTCTCTCTCTGCCCCCTCACTCTCTCTCTCTCTCTGCTCCCCTCACTCTCTCTCTCTCTCTGCTCCCCTCACTCTCTCTCTCTCTGCTCCCCTCACTCTCTCTCTCTCTGCTCCCCTCACTCTCTCTCTCTGCTCCCTCACTCTCTCTCTCTCTGCTCCCCTCACTCTCTCTCTCTCTCTGCCCCCCTCATTCTTTATCTCTCTCTCTGCCCCCTCTCTCTCTCTCTGCTCCCCTCACTCTCTCTCTCTCTCTCTGCTCCCCTCACTCTCTCTCTCTCTCTCTGCTCCCCTCACTCTCTCTCTGCTCCCCTCACTCTCTCTCTGCTCCCCTCACTCTCTCTCTCTCTGCCCCCTCACTCTCTCTCTCTCTGCCCCCTCACTCTCTCTCTCTCTGCCCCCTCACTCTCTCTCTCTCTGCCCCCTCACTCTTTCTCTCTCTGCCCCCTCACTCTTTCTCTCTCTGCCCCCTCACTCTTTCTCTCTCTGCCCCCTCACTCTCTCTCTCTCTCTGCTCCCTCACTCTCTCTCTCTCTCTGCTCCCCTCACTCTCTCTCTCTCTCTGCTCCCCTCACTCTCTCTCTCTCTGCTCCCCTCACTCTCTCTCTCTCTCTGCTCCCCTCACTCTCTCTCTCTCTCTGCTCCCCTCACTCTCTCTCTCTCTCTGCTCCCCTCACTCTCTCTCTCTCTCTGCTCCCCTCACTCTCTCTCTCTCTGCTCCCTCACTCTCTCTCTCTCTGCTCCCTCACTCTCTCTCTCTCTCTGCCCCCCTCATTCTCTCTCTCTCTCTGCCCCCCCTCATTCTTTATCTCTCTCTCTGCCCCCCCTTTCTCTCTCTCTCTGCCCCCCTTTCTCTCTCTCTCTGCCCCCCCTTTCTCTCTCTCTCCCTTCACTCTCTCTCTTTCTCTGCCCCCTCACACCCTCACTCACCCTCTCACTCTCTGTCCCTCACACTCTCACTCTCTGCCACCTTCACTCACTCACTCTCTCTCTCTGCCCCCTCACACACTCTATCTCTCTGCCCCCTCACACACTCTCTCTCTCTGCCCACCTCACACACACTCTCTCTCTGCCCACCTCACTCTCTCTCTCTCTGCCCACCTCACTCTCTCTCTCTCTCTCTGCCCCCCTCACTCTCTCTCTCTCTCTGTCCCCCTCACTCTCTCTCTCTCTCTCTGCCCCCCTCACTCTCTCTCTCTCTCTGCCCCCTCACTCTCTCTCTCTCTCTCTCTGCCCCCCTCACGCTCTCTCTCTCTCTCTGCCCCCCTCACGCTCTCTCTCTCTCTCTCTGCCCCCCTCACGCTCTCTCTGCACCCCTCACTCTTTATCGTTCTCTCTGCCCCCCTTACACTCTCTCTGCCCCCCTCACGCTCTCTCCCTCTCTCTGCCCCCCTCACCCTCTCTCCCTCTCTCTGCCCCCCTCACTCTCACTCTCTCTGCCCCTCTCACTCTCCTCTCTCTCTGCCCCCCTCACTCACTCTCTCTCTCTGCCCCCCTCACTCACTCTCTCTCTGCCCCCTTCACTCACTCTCTCTCTGCCCCCCTCACTCACTCTCTCTCTCTGCCCCCCTCACGCTTTCTCTCTCACTCGCTGTGCCGCCCTCACTCTCTCTTTCTCTGCCCCCTCACTCTCTCTCTGCCCCCCTCACTCTCTCTCTCTCTGCCCCCTCACTCTCTCTCTCTCTGCCCCCTCACTCTCTCTCTCTCTGCCCCCTCACTCTCTCTCTGCCCACCTCACTCTCTCTCTCTCTGCCCACCTCACTCTCTCTCTCTCTGCCCACCTCACTCTCTCTCTCTCTCTGCCCCCCTCACGCTTTCTCTCTCTCTCTCTGCCCCCTTACTCTCTATCTCTCTGCCCCCTCACGCTCTCTCTCTCTCTATGCCCCCTCACTCTCTCTCGGCCCCCCTCACTCTCTCTCTCTCTGCTCCCCTCACTCTTTATCTCTCTCTCTGCCACCCCTTTCTCTCTCTCTCTCCCCTCACTCTCTCTCTCTCTCTGCCCCCCTCACGCTCTCTCTCTCTCCATCTCTGCCCCTCACACTCTCTCTCTCTCTCTTTCTGCCCCCTCACTATTTATCTCTGTCTCTCTCTGCCCCCCTCACTCTTTATCTCTCTCTCTCTCTGCCCCCCTCACTCTTTATCTCTCTCTCTCTCTCTCTGCCCCCTCACTCTCTCTCTCTCTCTCTGCTCCCCTCACTCTCTCTCTCTCTCTGCCAACCTCACTCTCTCTCTCTCTGCCCCCTCACTCTCTCTCTCTCTGCCCCCCTCACTCTCTCTCTCTCTGCCCCCCTCACTCTCTCTGCCTCCCTCACTCTCTCTCTATCTCTCTGCCCTCCTCACTCTCTCTCTATCTCTCTGCCTCACGCTCTCTCTCTCTCTCTGCCCCCCTCACGCTCTCTCTCTCTCCGCCCCCCTCACGCTCTCTCTCTCTCCCTCTCTGCCCCTCACGCTCTCTCTCTCTCCCTGCCCCCCTCACTCTCTCTCTCTCTTTCCGCCCCCTCACTCTTTATCTCTCTCTCTCTCTGCCCCCCTCACTCTTTATCTCTCTCTCTCTTTATCTCTCTCTCTCTCTGCCGCCCTTACTCTCTCTCCCCCCCTCACGCTCTCTCTCTCTCTGCCCCCCTCACGCTCTCTCTTCTCTGCCCCCCTCACGCTCTCTCTCTCTCTGCCCCCCGCACTCTTTATCTCTCTCTCTGCCCCCCTCACTCACTCTCTCACTCTCTGCCCCCTCACTCTCTCTCACTCTCTGCCCCCTCACTCATTCGCTCTGTCTCTCTCTGCCCCCTCACACTCTCTATCTCTCTGCCCCCTCACTCTTTCTCTCTCTGCCCCCTCACACTCTCTCCCTCTCTGCCCCCTCACTCTCTCTCTCTCTGCCCCCTCACTCTCTCTCCCTCCCTGCCCCCCTCATGCTCTCTCTCTCTCTCTCTCTGTCCCCCTCACTCTTTATCTCTCTCTCTGCCCCCCTCACTCACTCTCTCACGCTCTGCCCCCTCACTCTCTCTCACTCTCTGCCCCCTCACTCATTCGCTCTGTTTCTCTCTGCCCCCTCACACTCTCTATCTCTCTTCCCCCTCACTCTTTCTCTCTCTGCCCCCCTCACACTCTCTCCCTCTCTGCCGCCCTCACTCTCTCTCTCTCTCTCTGCCCCCTCACTCTCTCTCCCTCTCTGCCCCCTCACTCTCTCTCCCTCTCTGCCCCCTCTCTCTCTCTCTCTCTCTGCCCCCTCTCTCTCTCTCTCTGCTCCCCTCACTCTCTCTCTCTCTCTGCTCCCCTCACTCTCTCTCTGCTCCCCTCACTCTCTCTCTGCTCCCCTCACACTCTCTCTGCTCCCCTCACACTCTCTCTGCTCCCCTCACTCTCTCTCTGCTCCCCTCACTCTCTCTCTCTGCCCCCTTACTCTCTCTCTCTGCCCCCTCACTCTCTCTCTCTCTGCTCCCTCACTCTCTCTCTCTCTCTGCCCCCCTCATTCTTTATCTCTCTCTCTGCCCCCCCTTACTCTCTCTCTCCCTTCACTCTCTCTCTTTCTCTGCCCCCTCACACCCTCACTCACCCTCTCACTCTCTGTCCCCTGACACTCTCTCACTCTCTGCCACCTTCACTCACTCACTCTCTCTCTCTGCCCCCTCACACACTCTCTCTCTCTGCCCACCTCACTCTCTCTCTCTCTGCCCCCCTCACTCTCTCTCTCTCTCTGCCCCCCTCACTCTCTCTCTCTCTGCCCCCCTCACTCTCTCTCTCTCGGCCCCCTCACGCTCTCTCTCTCTCTCTGCCCCACTCACCCTCTCTCTCTGCACCCCTCACTCTTTATCGTTCTCTCTGCCCCCCTTACACTCTCTCTGCCCCCCTCACTCTCTCTCCCTCTCTCTCTGCCCCCCTCACGCTCTCTCTCTCTCTCTCTGCCCCCCTCACTCTCTCTCCCTCTCTCTGCCCCCCTCACTCTCTCTCCCTCTCTCTGCCCCCCTCACCCTCTCTCCCTCTCTCTGCCCCCCTCACTCTCTCTCTCTCTGCCCCTCTCACTCTCTCTCTCTCTGCCCCTCTCACTCTCTCTCTCTCTGCCCCTCTCACTCTCTCTCTCTCTGCCCCCTCACTCTCTCTCTCTCTATGCCCCCTCACTCTCTCTCGGCGCCCCTCACTCACTCTCTGCCCCCTCACTCACTCTCTCTCTCTGCCCCCCTCACGCTCTCTCTCTCTCTCTGCCCCCCGCACTCTTTATCTCTCTCTCTGCCCCCCTCACTCACTCTCTCACTCTCTGCCCCCTCACTCTCTCTCACTCTCTGCCCCCTCACTCATTCGCTCTGTCTCTCTCTGCCCCCTCACACTCTCTATCTCTCTGCCCCCTCACTCTTTCTCTCTCTGCCCCCTCACACTCTCTCCCTCTCTGCCCCCTCACACTCTCTCTCTCTGCCCCCTCACTCTCTCTCCCTCCCTGCCCCCCTCATGCTCTCTCTCTCTCTCTGTCCCCCTCACTCTTTATCTCTCTCTCTGCCCCCCTCACTCACTCTCTCACGCTCTGCCCCCTCACTCTCTCTCACTCTCTGCCCCCTCACTCATTCGCTCTGTTTCTCTCTGCCCCCTCACACTCTCTATCTCTCTTCCCCCTCACTCTTTCTCTCTCTGCCCCCCTCACACTCTCACCCTCTCTGCCGCCCTCACTCTCTCTCTCTCTCTGCCCCCTCACTCTCTCTCCCTCTCTGCCCCCTCACTCTCTCTCTCTCTCTGCCCCCTCTCTCTCTCTCTCTCTGCTCCCCTCACTCTCTCTCTCTCTCTGCTCCCCTCACTCTCTCTCTCTCTCTGCTCCCCTCACTCTCTCTCTGCTGCCCTCACTCTCTCTCTGCTCCTCTCACTCTCTCTCTGCTCCCCTCACTCTCTCTCTGCTCGCCTCACACTCTCTCTGCTCCCCTCACTCTCTCTCTGCTCCCCTCACTCTCTCTCTCTCTGCCCCCTCACTCACTCTCTCTCTGCCCCCTCACTCTCTCTCTCTCTGCCCCCTCACTCTCTCTCTCTCTGCTCCCCTCACTCTCTCTCTCTCTGCTCCCCTCACTCTCTCTCTCTCTGCTCCCCTCACTCTCTCTCTCTCTCTGCCCCCCTCATTCTTTATCTCTCTCTCTGCCCCCCCTTTCTCTCTCTCTCCCTTCACTCTCTCTCTTTCTCTGCCCCCTCACACCCTCACTCACCCTCTCACTCTCTGTCCCCTCACACTCTCTCACTCTCTGCCACCTTCACTCACTCACTCTCTCTCTCTGCCCCCTCACACACTCTATCTCTCTGCCCCCTCACACACTCTCTCTCTCTGCGCACCTCACTCTCTCTCTCTGCCCACCTCACTCTCTCTCTCTCTCTCTCTCTCTGCCCCCATCACTCTCTCTCTCTCTCTGCCCCCCTCACTCTCTCTCTCTCTCGGCCCCCCTCACGCTCTCTCTCGGCCCCCCTCACGCTCTCTCTCTCTCTCTGCCCCACTCACCCTCTCTCTCTGCACCCCTCATTCTTTATCGTTCTCTCTGCCCCCCTTACACTCTCTCTGCCCCCCTCACGCTCTCTCTCTCTCTCTCTGCCCCCCTCACTCTCTCTCCCTCTCTCTGCCCCCCTCACCCTCTCTCCCTCTCTCTGCCCCCCTCACTCTCTCTCTCTCTGCCCCTCTCACTCTCTCTCTCTCTGCCCCCTCACTCTCTCTCTCTCTGCCCCCCTCACTCTCTCTCTCTCTGCCCCCCTCACTCTCTCTGCCTCCCTCACTCTCTCTCTATCTCTCTGCCCTCCTCACTCTCTCTCTATCTCTCTGCCCTCACGCTCTCTCTCTCTCTCTGCCCCCCTCACGCTCTCTCTCTCTCCGCCCCCCTCACGCTCTCTCTCTCTCCCTCTCTGCCCCTCACGCTCTCTCTCTCTCCCTGCCCCCCTCACTCTCTCTCTCTCTTTCCGCCCCCTCACTCTTTATCTCTCTCTCTCTCTGCCCCCCTCACTCTTTATCTCTCTCTCTCTTTATCTCTCTCTCTCTCTGCCGCCCTTACTCTCTCTCCCCCCCTCACGCTCTCTCTCTCTCTGCCCCCCTCACGCTCTCTCTTTCTCTGCCCCCCTCACGCTCTCTCTCTCTCTCTGCCCCCCGCACTTTTTATCTCTCTCTCTGCCCCCCTCACTCACTCTCTCACTCTCTGCCCCCTCACTCTCTCTCACTCTCTGCCCCCTCACTCATTCGCTCTGTCTCTCTCTGCCCCCTCACACTCTCTATCTCTCTGCCCCCTCACTCTTTCTCTCTCTGCCCCCTCACACTCTCTCCCTCTCTGCCCCCTCACTCTCTCTCTCTCTGCCCCCTCACTCTCTCTCCCTCCCTGCCCCCCCTCATGCTCTCTCTCTCTCTCTCTCTGTCCCCCTCACTCTTTATCTCTCTCTCTGCCCCCCTCACTCACTCTCTCACGCTCTGCCCCCTCACTCTCTCTCACTCTCTGCCCCCTCACTCATTCGCTCTGTTTCTCTCTGCCCCCTCACACTCTCTATCTCTCTTCCCCCTCACTCTTTCTCTCTCTGCCCCCCTCACACTCTCTCCCTCTCTGCCGCCCTCACTCTCTCTCTCTCTCTCTGCCCCCTCACTCTCTCTCCCTCTCTGCCCCCTCACTCTCTCTCCCTCTCTGCCCCCTCTCTCTCTCTCTCTCTCTGCCCCCTCTCTCTCTCTCTCTGCTCCCCTCACTCTCTCTCTCTCTCTGCTCCCCTCACTCTCTCTCTGCTCCCCTCACTCTCTCTCTGCTCCCCTCACACTCTCTCTGCTCCCCTCACACTCTCTCTGCTCCCCTCACTCTCTCTCTGCTCCCCTCACTCTCTCTCTCTGCCCCCTTACTCTCTCTCTCTGCCCCCTCACTCTCTCTCTCTCTGCTCCCCTCACTCTCTCTCTCTCTCTGCCCCCCTCATTCTTTATCTCTCTCTCTGCCCCCCCTTACTCTCTCTCTCCCTTCACTCTCTCTCTTTCTCTGCCCCCTCACACCCTCACTCACCCTCTCACTCTCTGTCCCCTGACACTCTCTCACTCTCTGCCACCTTCACTCACTCACTCTCTCTCTCTGCCCCCTCACACACTCTCTCTCTCTGCCCACCTCACTCTCTCTCTCTCTGCCCCCCTCACTCTCTCTCTCTCTCTGCCCCCCTCACTCTCTCTCTCTCTGCCCCCCTCACTCTCTCTCTCGGCCCCCCTCACGCTCTCTCTCTCTCTCTGCCCCACTCACCCTCTCTCTCTGCACCCCTCACTCTTTATCGTTCTCTCTGCCCCCCTTACACTCTCTCTGCCCCCCTCACTCTCTCTCCCTCTCTCTCTGCCCCCCTCACGCTCTCTCTCTCTCTCTCTGCCCCCCTCACTCTCTCTCCCTCTCTCTGCCCCCCTCACTCTCTCTCCCTCTCTCTGCCCCCCTCACCCTCTCTCCCTCTCTCTGCCCCCCTCACTCTCTCTCTCTCTGCCCCTCTCACTCTCTCTCTCTCTGCCCCTCTCACTCTCTCTCTCTCTGCCCCTCTCACTCTCTCTCTCTCTGCCCCCTCACTCTCTCTCTCTCTATGCCCCCTCACTCTCTCTCGGCGCCCCTCACTCACTCTCTGCCCCCTCACTCACTCTCTCTCTCTGCCCCCCTCACGCTCTCTCTCTCTCTCTGCCCCCCGCACTCTTTATCTCTCTCTCTGCCCCCCTCACTCACTCTCTCACTCTCTGCCCCCTCACTCTCTCTCACTCTCTGCCCCCTCACTCATTCGCTCTGTCTCTCTCTGCCCCCTCACACTCTCTATCTCTCTGCCCCCTCACTCTTTCTCTCTCTGCCCCCTCACACTCTCTCCCTCTCTGCCCCCTCACACTCTCTCTCTCTGCCCCCTCACTCTCTCTCCCTCCCTGCCCCCCTCATGCTCTCTCTCTCTCTCTGTCCCCCTCACTCTTTATCTCTCTCTCTGCCCCCCTCACTCACTCTCTCACGCTCTGCCCCCTCACTCTCTCTCACTCTCTGCCCCCTCACTCATTCGCTCTGTTTCTCTCTGCCCCCTCACACTCTCTATCTCTCTTCCCCCTCACTCTTTCTCTCTCTGCCCCCCTCACACTCTCACCCTCTCTGCCGCCCTCACTCTCTCTCTCTCTCTGCCCCCTCACTCTCTCTCCCTCTCTGCCCCCTCACTCTCTCTCTCTCTCTGCCCCCTCTCTCTCTCTCTCTCTGCTCCCCTCACTCTCTCTCTCTCTCTGCTCCCCTCACTCTCTCTCTCTCTCTGCTCCCCTCACTCTCTCTCTGCTGCCCTCACTCTCTCTCTGCTCCTCTCACTCTCTCTCTGCTCCCCTCACTCTCTCTCTGCTCGCCTCACACTCTCTCTGCTCCCCTCACTCTCTCTCTGCTCCCCTCACTCTCTCTCTCTCTGCCCCCTCACTCACTCTCTCTCTGCCCCCTCACTCTCTCTCTCTCTGCCCCCTCACTCTCTCTCTCTCTGCTCCCCTCACTCTCTCTCTCTCTGCTCCCCTCACTCTCTCTCTCTCTGCTCCCCTCACTCTCTCTCTCTCTCTGCCCCCCTCATTCTTTATCTCTCTCTCTGCCCCCCCTTTCTCTCTCTCTCCCTTCACTCTCTCTCTTTCTCTGCCCCCTCACACCCTCACTCACCCTCTCACTCTCTGTCCCCTCACACTCTCTCACTCTCTGCCACCTTCACTCACTCACTCTCTCTCTCTGCCCCCTCACACACTCTATCTCTCTGCCCCCTCACACACTCTCTCTCTCTGCGCACCTCACTCTCTCTCTCTGCCCACCTCACTCTCTCTCTCTCTCTCTCTCTCTGCCCCCATCACTCTCTCTCTCTCTCTGCCCCCCTCACTCTCTCTCTCTCTCGGCCCCCCTCACGCTCTCTCTCGGCCCCCCTCACGCTCTCTCTCTCTCTCTGCCCCACTCACCCTCTCTCTCTGCACCCCTCATTCTTTATCGTTCTCTCTGCCCCCCTTACACTCTCTCTGCCCCCCTCACGCTCTCTCTCTCTCTCTCTGCCCCCCTCACTCTCTCTCCCTCTCTCTGCCCCCCTCACCCTCTCTCCCTCTCTCTGCCCCCCTCACTCTCTCTCTCTCTGCCCCTCTCACTCTCTCTCTCTCTGCCCCCTCACTCTCTCTCTCTCTATGCCCCCTCACTCTCTCTCGGCGCCCCTCACTCACTCTCTGCCCCCCTCACTCACTCTCTCTCTGCCCCCTTCACTCACTCTCTCTCTGCCCCCCTCACTCACTCTCTCTCTGCCCCCCTCACTCACTCTCTCTCTGCCCCCCTCACTCACTCTCTCTCTCTGCCCCCCTCACGCTTTCTCTCTCACTCTCTGTGCCTCCCTCACTCTCTCTTTCTCTGCCCCCTCACTCTCTCTCTCTCTGCCCCCCTCACTCTCTCTCTCTCTGCCCCCTCACTCTCTCTCTCTCTGCCCCCCTTACTCTCTCTCTCTCTCTGCCCCCCTCACTCTCTCTCTCTCTCTGCCCCCCTCACTCTCTCTCTCTCTGCCCCCCTCACTCTCTCTCTCTCTGCCCCCCTCACTCTCTCTCTCTCTGCCCCCCCCACTCTCTCTCTCTCTACCCCCCCCACTCTCTCTCTCTCTACCCCCCCCACTCTCTCTCTCTCTGCACACCTCACTCTCTCTCTCTCTGCCGACCTCACTCTCTCTCTCTCTCTGCCCCCCTCACGCTTTCTCTCTCTCTCTCTGCCCCCTTACTCTCTATCTCTCTGCCCCCCTCACGCTCTCTCTCTCTCTATGCCCCCTCACTCTCTCTCGGCCCCCCTCACTCTCTCTCTCTCTGCTCCCCTCACTCTTTATCTCTCTCTCTGCCACCCCTTTCTCTCTCTCTCTCCCCTCACTCTCTCTCTCTCTCTGCCCCCCTCACGCTCTCTCTCTCTCCATCTCTGCCCCTCACACTCTCTCTCTCTCTCTCTTTCTGCCCCCTCACTATTTATCTCTCTCTCTCTGCCCCCTCACTCTTTATCTCTCTCTCTCTCTGTCCCCCTCACTCTTTATCTCTCTCTCTCTCTCTGCCCCCCTCACTCTTTATCTCTCTCTCTCTCTCTGCCCCCCTCACTCTCTCTCTCTCTCTGCTCCCCTCACTCTCTCTCTCTCTCTGCCAACCTCACTCTCTCTCTCTCTCTCTCTGCCAACCTCACTCTCTCTCTCTCTGCCCCCTCACTCTCTCTCTCTCTGCCCCCCTCACTCTCTCTCTGCCCCCCTCACTCTCTCTCTATCTCTCTGCCCTCCTCACTCTCTCTCTATCTCTCTGCCCTCCTCACGCTCTCTCTCTCTCTCTGCCCCCCTCACGCTCTCTCTTACTCCCTCTCTGCCCCTCACACTCTCTCTCTCTCTTTCTGCCCCCTCACTATTTATCTCTCTCTCTCTCTGCCCCCCTCACACTCTCTCTCTCTCTGCCCCCTCACTCTCTCTCTCTCTCTGCCCCCTCACTCTCTCTCTCTCTCTGCCCCCCTCACTCTCACTCTCTCTCTGCCCCCTCACTCTCACTCTCTCTCTGCCCCCTCACTCTCACTCTCTCTCTGCCCCCTCACTCTCTCTCTCTCTCTGCCCCCTCACTCTCTCTCTCCCTCTCTGCCCCCCTCACTCTCTCTCTCTGCCCCCTCACTCTCTCTCTCTCTGCCCCCTCACTCTCTCTCTCTCTGCCCCCTCACTCTCTCTCTCTCTGCCCCCCTCACTCTCTCTCTCTCTGCCCCCCTCACCCTCTCTCCCTCTCTCTGCCCCCCTCACTCTCTCTCTCCCTCTCTGCCCCCCTCACTCTCTCTCTCTCTGCCCCCTCACTCTCTCTCTCTCTGCCCCCTCACTCTCTCTCTCTCTGCCCCCCTCACTCTCTCTCTCTCTGCCCCCCTCACCCTCTCTCCCTCTCTCTGCCCCCCTCACTCTCTCTCTCTCTGCCCCTCTCACTCTCTCTCTCTCTGCCCCTCTCACTCTCTCTCTCTCTGCCCCCTCACTCTCTCTCTCTCTATGCCCCCTCACTCTCTCTCGGCGCCCCTCACTCACTCTCTGCCCCCTCACTCACTCTCTCTCTCTGCCCCCCTCACGCTCTCTCTCTCTCTCTGCCCCCCGCACTCTTTATCTCTCTCTCTGCCCCCCTCACTCACTCTCTCACTCTCTGCCCCCTCACTCTCTCTCACTCTCTGTCCCCTCACTCATTCGCTCTGTCTCTCTCTGCCCCCTCACACTCTCTATCTCTCTGCCCCCTCACTCTTTCTCTCTCTGCCCCCTCACACTCTCTCCCTCTCTGCCCCCTCACACTCTCTCTCTCTGCCCCCTCACTCTCTCTCCCTCCCTGCCCCCCTCATGCTCTCTCTCTCTCTCTGTCCCCCTCACTCTTTATCTCTCTCTCTGCCCCCCTCACTCACTCTCTCACGCTCTGCCCCCTCACTCTCTCTCACTCTCTGCCCCCTCACTCATTCGCTCTGTTTCTCTCTGCCCCCTCACACTCTCTATCTCTCTTCCCCCTCACTCTTTCTCTCTCTGCCCCCCTCACACTCTCACCCTCTCTGCCGCCCTCACTCTCTCTCTCTCTCTGCCCCCTCACTCTCTCTCCCTCTCTGCCCCCTCACTCTCTCTCTCTCTCTGCCCCCTCTCTCTCTCTCTCTGCTCCCCTCACTCTCTATCTCTCTCTGCTCCCCTCACTCTCTCTCTCTCTGCTCCCCTCACTCTCTCTCTGCTGCCCTCACTCTCTCTCTGCTGCCCTCACTCTCTCTCTGCTCCTCTCACTCTCTCTCTGCTCCCCTCACTCTCTCTCTGCTCGCCTCACACTCTCTCTGCTCCCCTCACTCTCTCTCTGCTCCCCTCACTCTCTCTCTCTCTGCCCCCTCACTCTCTCTCTCTCTGCCCCCTCACTCTCTCTCTCTCTGCTCCCCTCACTCTCTCTCTCTCTGCTCCCCTCACTCTCTCTCTCTCTGCTCCCCTCACTCTCTCTCTCTCTGCTCCCCTCACTCTCTCTCTCTCTGCTCCCCTCACTCTCTCTCTCTCTCTGCCCCCCTCATTCTTTATCTCTCTCTCTGCCCCCCCTTTCTCTCTCTCTCCCTTCACTCTCTCTCTTTCTCTGCCCCCTCACACCCTCACTCACCCTCTCACTCTCTGTCCCCTCACACTCTCTCACTCTCTGCCACCTTCACTCACTCACTCTCTCTCTCTGCCCCCTCACACACTCTATCTCTCTGCCCCCTCACACACTCTCTCTCTCTGCGCACCTCACTCTCTCTCTCTGCCCACCTCACTCTCTCTCTCTCTCTCTCTCTCTGCCCCCCTCACTCTCTCTCTCTCTCTGCCCCCCTCACTCTCTCTCTCTCTCTGCCCCCCTCACTCTCTCTCTCGGCCCCCCTCACGCTCT
Organism: Heterodontus francisci; assembly: GCF_036365525.1. Classification (NCBI taxonomy): domain Eukaryota; kingdom Metazoa; phylum Chordata; class Chondrichthyes; order Heterodontiformes; family Heterodontidae; genus Heterodontus; species Heterodontus francisci. The sequence goes on from NW_027141091.1 coordinate 14,894, forward strand.
CTCTCTCTCTCTGCCCCACTCACCCTCTCTCTCTGCACCCCTCATTCTTTATCGTTCTCTCTGCCCCCCTTACACTCTCTCTGCCCCCCTCACGCTCTCTCTCTCTCTCTCTGCCCCCCTCACTCTCTCTCCCTCTCTCTGCCCCCCTCACCCTCTCTCCCTCTCTCTGCCCCCCTCACTCTCTCTCTCTCTGCCCCTCTCACTCTCTCTCTCTCTGCCCCCTCACTCTCTCTCTCTCTATGCCCCCTCACTCTCTCTCGGCGCCCCACACTCACTCTCTGCCCCCCTCACTCACTCTCTCTCTGCCCCCTTCACTCACTCTCTCTCTGCCCCCCTCACTCACTCTCTCTCTGCCCCCCTCACTCACTCTCTCTCTGCCCCCCTCACTCACTCTCTCTCTCTGCCCCCCTCACGCTTTCTCTCTCACTCTCTGTGCCTCCCTCACTCTCTCTTTCTCTGCCCCCTCACTCTCTCTCTCTCTGCCCCCCTCACTCTCTCTCTCTCTGCCCCCTCACTCTCTCTCTCTCTGCCCCCCTCACTCTCTCTCTCTCTCTGCCCCCCTCACTCTCTCTCTCTCTCTGCCCCCCTCACTCTCTCTCTCTCTCTGCCCCCCTCACTCTCTCTCTCTCTGCCCCCCTCACTCTCTCTCTCTCTGCCCCCCTCACTCTCTCTCTCTCTACCCCCCCCACTCTCTCTCTCTCTGCCCACCTCACTCTCTCTCTCTCTGCCCACCTCACTCTCTCTCTCTCTGCCCACCTCACTCTCTCTCTCTCTCTGCCCCCCTCACGCTTTCTCTCTCTCTCTCTGCCCCCTTACTCTCTATCTCTCTGCCCCCCTCACGCTCTCTCTCTCTCTATGCCCCCTCACTCTCTCTCGGCCCCCCTCACTCTCTCTCTCTCTGCTCCCCTCACTCTTTATCTCTCTCTCTGCCACCCCTTTCTCTCTCTCTCTCCCCTCACACTCTCTCTCTCTCTGCCCCCCTCACGCTCTCTCTCTCTCCATCTCTGCCCCTCACACTCTCTCTCTCTCTCTCTTTCTGCCCCCTCACTATTTATCTCTCTCTCTCTGCACCCTCACTCTTTATCTCTCTCTCTCTCTGCCCCCCTCACTCTTTATCTCTCTCTCTCTCTCTGCCCCCCTCACTCTCTCTCTCTCTCTGCTCCCCTCACTCTCTCTCTCTCTCTCTCTCTGCCAACCTCACTCTCTCTCTCTCTGCCCCCTCACTCTCTCTCTCTCTGCCCCCTCACTCTCTCTCTCTCTGCCCCCCTCACTCTCTCTGCCCCCCTCACTCTCTCTGCCCCCCTCACTCTCTCTCTATCTCTCTGCCCTCCTCACTCTCTCTCTATCTCTCTGCCCTCCTCACGCTCTCTCTCTCTCTCTGCCCCCCTCACGCTCTCTCTTACTCCCTCTCTGCCCCTCACACTCTCTCTCTCTCTTTCTGCCCCCTCACTATTTATCTCTCTCTCTCTCTGCCCCCCTCACACTCTCTCTCTCTCTGCCCCCTCACACTCTCTCTCTCTCTGCCCCCCTCACTCTCACTCTCTCTCTGCCCCCTCACTCTCACTCTCTCTCTGCCCCCTCACTCTCACTCTCTCTCTGCCCCCTCACTCTCACTCTCTCTCTGCCCCCTCACTCTCTCTCTCCCTCTCTGCCCCCCTCACTCTCTCTCTCTCTGCCCCCTCACTCTCTCTCTCTCTGCCCCCTCACTCTCTCTCTCTCTGCCCCCCTCACTCTCTCTCTCTCTGCCCCCCTCACTCTCTCTCTCTCTGCCCCCTCACTCTCTCTCTCTCTGCCCCCTCACTCTCTCTCTCTCTCTGCCCCCTCACTCTCTCTGTCTCTCTGCTCCCCTCACTCTCTCTGTCTCTGCCCCCTCACTCTCTCTCTCTGCCCCCTCACTCTCTCTCTCTGCCCCCCTTTCTCTCTCTCTCTCTCTGCCCCCCTTTCTCTCTCTCTCCCTTCACTCTCTCGCTTTCTATGCCCCCTCACACCCTCACTCACCCTCTCACTCTCTGCCCCCTTCACTCACTCGCTCTGTCTCTCTCTGCCCCCTCACTCTCTCTGCCTCCTCACTCACTCTCTCTCTCTGCCCCCTCACACTCACTCTCTCTCTGCCCCCTCACACTCTCTCTCTCTCTGCCCCCTCACACTCTCTCTCTCTCTGCCCACCTCACTCTCTCTCTCTCACTGCCCCCCTCACTCTCTCTCTCTCTCTGCCCCCCCTTTCTCTCTCTCTCTCCCTTCACTCTCGCTCTTTCTCTGCCTCCTCACACTCTCTATCTCTCTGCCCCCTCACACTCTCTCTCTCTCTGCCCCCCTCACTCTCTCTCTCTCTCTGCCCCCCTCACTCTCTCTCTCTCTCTGCCCCCCTCACTCTCTCTCTCTCTCTGCCCCCCTCACTCTCTCTCTCTCTCTCTGCCCCCCTCACTCTCTCTCTCTCTCTCTGCCCCCCTCACTCTCTCTCTCTCTCTCTGCCACCCTCACTCTCTCTCTCTCTCTCTGCCCCCCTCACTCTCTCTCTCTCTCTGCCCCCCTCACTCTCTCTCTCTGCCCCTTCACTCTCTCTCTCTCTGCCCCCCTCACTCTCTTTCCCTCTCTCAGCCCCCCTCGATCTATCTCTCTTTCTCTCTCACTGCCCCCTCGCTCTCTCTCTCTTTCTCTCTCTCTGCCCCCTCGCTCCATCTCTCTTTCTCTCTCTCTGCCCCCCTCGCTCTATCTCTCTTTCTCTCTCTCTGACCCCCTCACTCACTCTCTCTCTGACCCCCTCACTCACTCTCTCTCTGACCCCCTCTCTGCCCCCCTCACTCTCTCTCTCTCTCTGCCCCCCTCACTCTATCTCTCTCTCTGCCCCCCTCACTCTCTCTCTCTCTCTCTGCCCCCCTCACTCTCTCTCTCTCTCTGCCCCCCTCACTCTCTCTCTCTCTCTGCCCCCCTCACTCTCTCTCTCTCTGCCCCCCTCACTCTCTTTCCCTCTCTCTGCCCCCCTCGATCTATCTCTCTTTCTCTCTCTCTGCCCCCCTCGCTCTATCTCTCTTTCTCTCTCTCTGCCCCCCTCGCTCTATCTCTCTTTCTCTCTCTCTGCCCCCCTCGCTCTCTCTCTCTTTCTCTCTCTCTGCCCCCCTCGCTCTCTCTCTCTTTCTCTCTCTCTGCCCCCCTCGCTCTCGCTCTCTTTCTCTCTCTCTGCCCCCCTCGCTCTCTCTCTCTTTCTCTCTCTCTGCCCCCCTCGCTCTATCTCTCTTTTTCTCTCTCTGCCCCCTCGCTCTATCTCTCTTTCTCTCTCTCTGCCCCCCTCGCTCTATCTCTCTTTCTCGCTCTCTGCCCCCCTCACTCACTCTCTCTCTGACCCCCTCACTCACTCTCTCTCTGACCCCCTCTCTCACTCTCTCTCTGACCCCCTCTCTCACTCTCTCTCTGACTCCCTCTCTCACTCTCTCTCTCTCTCTGACCCCCTCACTCTCTCTCTCTCTGCCCCCCTCACTCTCTCTCTCTCTCTCTGACACCCTCACTCACTCTCTCTCTGACCCCCTCACTCACTCTCTGTCTGACCCCCTCTCTCACTCTCTCTCTGACTCCCTCACTCACTCTCTGACCCCCTCACTCTCTCTCTCTCTGCCCCCTCACTCTCTCTCTCTCTCTGCCCCCCTCACTCTCTCTCTCTCTCTCTGCCCCCCCTCACTCTCTCTCTCTCTCTCTGCCCCCCTCACTCTCTCTCTCTCTCTCTGCCCCCCTCACTCTCTCTCTCTGCCCCCCTCACTCTCTCTCTCTGCCCCCCTCACTCTCTCTCTCTGCCCCCCTCACTCTCTCTCTCTCTGCCCCCCTCACTCTCGCTCTCTCTGCCCCCCTCACTCCCGCTCTCTCTGCCCCCTCAATTTCTCGCCCTCTCTCTCTGCCCCCCTCACTCCCTCGCCATCTCGTCTGCCCCCCTCACTCACTCTCTCTCTCTCTGCCCCTTCACTCACTCTCTCTCTCTCTGCCCCTTCACTCACTCTCTCTCTGTCTGCCCCCTCACACTCACTCTCTCTCTGCCCACCTCACTCTCTCTCTCTCTGCCCCCCTCACTCTCTCTCTCTCTCTCTGCCCCCCTCACTCTCTCTCTCTCTGCCCCCTCACTCTCTCTCTCTCTCTGCCCCCCTCACTCTCTCTCTCTCTGCCCCCCTCACTCTCGCTCTCTCTGCCCCCCTCACTCCCTCTCTCTCTGCCCCCTCAATTTCTCGCCCTCTCTCTCTGCCCCCCTCACTCCCTCGCCAACTCTCTCTGCCCCCCTCACTCACTCTCTCTCTCTGCCCCTTCACTCACTCTCTCTCTCTCTGCCCCTTCACTCACTCTCTCTCTCTCTCTGCCCCTTCACTCACTCTCTCTCTCTCTGCCCCTTCACTCACTCTCTCTCTCTCTGCCCCTCACACTCACTCTCTCTCTGCCCACCTCACTCTCTCTCTCTCTCTGCCCCCCCTTTCTCTCTCTCTCTCCCTTCACTCTCGCTCTTTCTCTGCCTCCTCACACTCTCTATCTCTCTGCCCCCTCACACTCTCTATCTCTCTGCCCCCTCACACTCTCTCTCTCTCTGCCCCCTCACACTCTCTATCTCTCTGCCCCCTCACACTCTCTCTCTCTCTGCCCACCTCACTCTCTGCCACCTCACTCTCTCTCTCTCTCTCTGCCCCCCTCACTCTCTCTCTCTGCCCCCTCACTCTCTCTCTCTCTCTGCCCCCCTCACTCTCTCTCTCTCTGCCCCCTCAATCTCTCTCTCTCTCTGCCCCCTCACTCTCTCTCTCTCTCTGCCCCCTCACTCTCTCTCTCTCTCTGCCCCCTCACTCTATCTCTCTCTCTGCCCCCCTCGCTCTATCTCTCTTTCTCTCTCTCTGCCCCCCTCGCTCTATCTCTCTTTCTCTCTCTCTGCCCCCCTCGCTCTATCTCTCTTTCTCTCTCTCTGCCCCCTCACTCACTCTCTCTGACCCCCTCACTCACTCTTTCTCTGACCCCCTCTCTCACTCTCTCTCTCACCCCTCTCTCACTCTCTCTCTCTCTGACCCCCTCACTCTCTCTCTCTCTCTGCCCCCTCACTCTCTCTCTCTCTCTGCCCCCTTCACTCTCTCTCTCTCTCTGCCCCTTCACTCTCTCTCTCTCTCTGCCCCCCTCACTCTCTCTCTCTGCCCCCCTCACTCTCTCTCTCTGCCCCCCTCACTCTCTCTCTCTCTGCCCCCCTCACTCTCTCTCTCTGCCCCCTCACTCTCTCTCTCTCTGCCCCTTCACTCACTCTCTCTCTCTCTGCCCTCGCACTCATTCTCTCTCTCTCTGCCCCTTCACTCACTCTCTCTCTCTCTCTGCCCCTTCACTCACTCTCTCTCTCTCTGCCCCCCTCACTCCCTCTCTCTCTGCCCCCTCAAGCTCTCGCCCACTCTCTCTGCCCACCTCACTCTCTCTCTCTCTCTGCCCCCCTTTCTCTCTCTCTCTCCCTTCACTCTCGCTCTTTCTCTGCCTCCTCACATTCTCTATCTCTCTGCCCACCTCACTCTCTCTCTCTCTGCCCACCTCACTCTCTCTCTCTCTCTGCCCCCTCACTCTCTCTCTCTCTCTGCCCCCCTCACTCTCTCTCTCTCTCTGCCCCCCTCACTCTCTCTCTCTCTCTGCCCCCCTCACTCTCTCTCTCTCTCTGCCCCCCTCACTCTCTCTCTCTCTCTGCCCCCCTCACTCTCTCTCTCACTCTGCCCCCTCACTCTCACTCTCTCTCTGCCCCCCTCACTCTCACTCTCTCTCTCTGCCCCCCTCACTCTCTCTCTCTCTCTCTCTCTGCCCCCCTCACTCTCTCTCTCTCTCTCTCTCTCTCTGCCCCTCACTCTCTCTCTGCCCCCTCACTCTCTCTCTCTCTGCCCCCTCACTCTCTCTCTCTCTGCCCCCTCACTCTCTCTCTCTCTGCCCCCTCACTCTCTCTCTCTCTGCCCCCCTCACTCTCTCTCTCTCTGCCCCCCTCACTCTCTCTCTCTCTGCCCCCCTCACTCTCTCTCTCTCTGCCCCCCTCACTCTCTCTCTCTCTGCCCCCTCACTCTCTCTCTCTCTGCCCCCTCACTCTCTGTCTCTCTGCTCCCCTCACTCTCTCTGTCTCTGCCCCTCACTCTCTCTCTCTGCCCCCTCACTCTCTCTCTGCCCCCCTTTCTCTCTCTCTCTCTCTGCCCCCCTTTCTCTCTCTCTCCCTTCACTCTCTCTCTTTCTATGCCCCTCACACCCTCACTCACCCTCTCACTCTCTGCCCCCTTCACTCACTCGCTCTGTCTCTCTCTGCCCCCTCACTCTCTCTGCCTCCTCACTCACTCTCTCTCTCTGCCCCTCACACTCACTCTCTCTCTGCCCCCTCACACTCTCTCTCTCTCTGCCCACCTCACACTCTCTCTCTCTCTGCCCCCCTTTCTCTCTCTCTCTGCCTCCTCACATTCTCTATCTCTCTGCCCACCTCACTCTCTCTCTCTCTGCCCACCTCACTCTCTCTCTCTCTCTGCCCCCCTCACTCTCTCTCTCTCTCTGCCCCCCTCACTCTCTCTCTCTCTCTGCCCCCCTCACTCTCTCTCTCTCTCAGCCCCCATCACTCTCTCTCTCTCTCTGCCCCCTCACTCTCTCTCTCTCTCTGCCCCCCTCACTCTCTCTCTCTCTCTGCCCCCCTCACTCTCACTCTGCCCCCTCACTCTCACTCTCACTCTGCCCCCTCACTCTCTCTCTCTCTCTCTGCCCCCTCACTCTCTCTCTCTCTCTCTCTCTGCCCCCCTCACTCTCTCTCTCTCTCTCTCTCTGCCCCCCTCACTCTCTCTCTCTCTCTGCCCCCTCACTCTCTCTCTGCCCCCTCACTCTCTCTCTCTCTGCCCCCCTCACTCACTCTCTCTCTGCCCCCTCACTCTCTCTCTCTCTGCCCCCCTCACTCTCTCTCTCTCTGCCCCCCTCACTCTCGTTCCCTCACTCTGCCCCCCTCGATCTATCTCTCTTTCTCTCTCTCTGACCCCCTCACTCACTCTCTCTCTGACCCCCTCACTCACTCTCTCTCTGACCCCCTCTCTCACTCTCTCTCTGACCCCCTCTCTCACTCTCTCTCTCTCTGACCCCCTCACTCTCTCTCTCTCTCTGCCCCCCTCACTCTCTCTCTCTCTGCCCCCCTCACTCTCTCTCTCTCTCTGCCCCCCTCACTCGCTCTCTCTGCCCCCCTCACTCTCGCTCTCTCTGCCCCCCTCACTCTCGCTCTCTCTGCCCCCCTCACTCCCTCTCTCTCTGCCCCCTCTACTCCCTCGCCTCTCTCTCTGCCCCCTCACTCACTCTCTCTCTCTGCCCCTTCACTCACTCTCTCTCTCTGCCCTCGCACTCATTCTCTCTCTCTCTGCCCCTTCACTCACTCTCTCTCTCTCTCTGCCCCTTCACTCACTCTCTCTCTCTCTGCCCCTCACACTCACTCTCTCTCTGCCCACCTCACTCTCTCTCTCTCTCTCTCTCTGCCCCCCTTCTCTCTCTCTCTCTCTTCACTCTCGCTCTTTCTCTGCCCCCTCACACTCTCTCTCTCTCTGCCACCTCACTCTCTCTCTCTCTGCCCACCTCACTCTCTCTCTCTCTCTGCCCCCTCACTCTATCTCTCTCTC
>NW_027141092.1:0-39193 GCF_036365525.1 Heterodontus francisci
GGGACGGAGAGTGGGGACGGAGAGTGGGGACGGAGAGTGGGGACGGAGAGTGGGGACGGAGAGTGGGGACGGGGAGTGGGGAGTGGGGACCGTTAGTGGGGTCGGGGAGTGAGGACGGGGAGTGGGGACGGGGAGTGGGGACGGAGAGTGGGGACGGGGAGTGGGGACGGAGAGTGGGGACGGAGAGTGGGGACGGAGAGTGGGGACGGAGAGTGGGGACGGTGAGTGGGGACGGTGAGTGGGGACGGTGAGTGGGGACGGTGAGTGGGGACAGTTATTGGGGGCGGGGAGTGGGGGCGGGGAGTGGGGGCGGGGAGTGGGGGCGGGGAGTGGGGACGGGGAGTGGGGACGGGGAGTGGGGACGGGGAGTGGGTACGGGGAGTGGGGGCGGGGAGTGGGGGCGGGGAGTGGGGGCGGGGAGTGGGGGCGGGGAGTGGGGACGGGGAGTGGGGACGGGGAGTGGGGACGGAAAGTGGGGACGGGGAGTGGGGACGGGGAGTGGGGACGGGGAGTGGGGACGGGGAGTGGGGACGGGGAGTGGGGACGGGGAGTGGGGACGGGGAGTGGGAAGTGGGGACGGGGAGTGGGTACGGGGAGTGGGGACGGGGAGTGGGGACGGGGAGTGGGGACGGGGAGTGGGGACGGTTTGTGGGGTCGGGGAGTGGGGACGGGGAGTGGGGACGGGGAGTGGAAACGGGGAGTGGAAACGGGGAGTGGGGACGGGGAGTGGGGAGTGGGGAGTGGGGACGGGGGGTGGGGACGGGGGGTGGGGACGGGGGGTGGGGACGGGGGGTGGGGACGGGGGGTGGGGACGGGGAGTGGGGACGGGGAGTGGGGACGGGGAGTGGGGACGGGGAGTGGGGTGCGGGGACGGGGAGCGGGGACGGGGAGTGGGGACGGGGAGTGGGGACGGTTAGTGGGGACGGTTAGTGGGGAGTGGGGACGGTTAGTGGGGTCGGGGAGTGGGCAGTGGGGGCGGTGAGTGGGGATGGAAGGTGGGGACGGGGAGTGGGGACGGGGAGTGGGGACGGAGAGTGGGGACGGAGAGTGGGGACGGGGAGTGGGGACGGGGAGTGGGAAGTGGGGACGGGGAGTGGGGACGGGGAGTGGGGACGGTTAGTGGGGTCGGGGAGTGGGGAGTGGGGACTGAGGAGTGGGGAGTGGGGACGGGGAGTGGGAAGTGGGGACGGGGAGTGGGGACGGGGAGTGGGAACGGTAAGTGGGGACCGTTAGTGGGGTCGGGGAGTGGGGTCGGGGAGTGGGGACGGGGAGTGGGGACGGGGAGTGGGAACGGGGAGTGGGAAAGGGGAGTGGGGAGTGGGGAGTGGGGACGGGGGGTGGGGACGGGGGGTGGGGACGGGGGGTGGGGACGGGGGGTGGGGACGGGGGGAGGGAACGGGGAGTGGGGAGTGGGGAGTGGGGACGGAGAGTGGGGACGGGGAGTGGGGACGGGGAGTGGGGGCGGGGAGTGGGGGCGGGGAGTGGGGGCGGGGTGCGGGGAGCGGGGACGGGGAGCGGGGACGGGGAGCGGGGACGGGGAGCGGGGACGGGGAGCGGGGACGGGGAGTGGGGACGGGGAGTGGGGACGGGGAGTGGGGACGGAGAGTGGGGACGGAGAGTGGGGACGGGGAGTGGGGAGTGGGGATGGTTAGTGGGGTCGGGGAGTGCGGACGGGGAGTGGGGACGGGGAGTGGGGACGGAGAGTGGGGACGGAGAGTGGGGACGGAGAGTGGGGACGGTGAGTGGGGACGGTGAGTGGGGACGGTGAGTGGGGACGGTGAGTGGGGACAGTTATTGGGGGCGGGGAGTGGGGGCGGGGAGTGGGGGCGGGGAGTGGGGGCGGGGAGTGGGGACGGGGAGTGGAGGCGGGGAGTGGGGGCGGGGAGTGGGGGCGGGGAGTGGGGACGGGGAGTGGGGACGGGGACGGGGACGGGGAGTGGGGACGGGGAGTGGGGACGGGGAGTGGGGACGGGGAGTGGGAAGTGGGGACGGGGAGTGGGGACGGGGAGTGGGGACGGGGAGTGGGGACGGTTAGTGGGGTCGGGGAGTGGGGACGGGGAGTGGGGACGGGGAGTGGAAACGGGGAGTGGAAACGGGGAGTGGGGACGGGGAGTGGGGAGTGGGGACGGGGGTGGGGACGGGGGGTGGGGACGGGGAGTGGGGACGGGGAGTGGGGACGGGGAGTGGGGAGCGGGGACGGGGAGTGGGGACGGGGAGTGGGGACGGGGAGTGGGGACGGGGAGTGGGGACGGGGAGTGGGAAGTGGGGACGGGGAGTGGGGACGGGGAGTGGGGACGGTTAGTGGGGTCGGGGAGTGGGGAGTGGGAGTGGGGAGTGGGGAGTGGGGACGGGGAGTGGGAAGTGGGGACGGGGAGTGGGGACGGGGAGTGGGAACGGTAAGTGGGGACCGTTAGTGGGGTCGGGGAGTGGGGACGGGGAGTGGGGACGGGGAGTGGGAACGGGGAGAGGGAACGGGGAGTGGGGAGTGGGGAGTGGGGACGGGAGGTGGGGACGGGGGGTGGGGACGGGGGGTGGGGACGGGGGGTGGGGACGGGGAGTGGGGAGTGGGGAGTGGGGACGGAGAGTGGGGACGGGGAGTGGGGGCGGGGAGTGGGGGCGGGGAGTGGGGGCGGGGTGCGGGGGCGGGGTGCGGGGAGCGGGGACGGTGAGAGGGGACGGGGAGTGGGGACGGGGAGTGGGGACGCGGAGTGGGGACGGGGAGTGGGGACGGGGAGTGGGGACGGGGAGTGGGGACGGGGAGTGGGGACGGGGAGTGGAGACGGGGAGTGGAGACGGGGAGTGGGGACGGGGAGTGGGGACGGGGAGTGGGGACGGGGATTGGGGACGGGGAGTGGGGACGGGGAGTGGGGACGGGGAGTGGGGACGGGGAGTGGGGACGGAGAGTGGGGAAGGAGAGTGGGGACGGTGAGTGGCGACGGTGAGTGGCGACGGTGAGTGGGGACGGGGAGTGGGGACGGGGAGTGGGGACGGGGAGTGGGGACGGGGAGTGGGGACGGGGAGTGGGGACGGGGAGTGGGGACGGTTAGTGGGGACGGTTAGTGGGGACGGTTAGTGGGGACGGTTAGTGGGGGCGGGGAGTGGGGGCGGGGAGTGGGGGCGGGGAGTGGGGGCGGGGAGTGGGGGCGGGGAGTGGGGGCGGGGAGTGGGGGCGGGGAGTGGGGGCGGGGAGTGGGGGCGGTGAGTGGGGGCGGTGAGTGGGGGCGGGGAGTGGGGGCGGGGAGTGGGGACGGTTAGTGGGGTCGGGGAGTGGGGAGTGGGGACGGTGAGTGGGGACGGTGAGTGGGGACGGTGAGTGGGGACGGTGAGTGGGGACGGGGAGTGGGGACGGGGAGTGGGGACGGGGAGTGGGGACGGGGAGTGGGGACGGGGAGTGGGGACGGGGAGTGGGGACGGAGAGTGGGGACGGAGAGTGGGGACGGAGAGTGGGGACGGAGAGTGGGGACGGAGAGTGGGGACGGAGAGTGGGGACAGAGAGTGGGGACAGAGTTTGGGGACAGAGAGTGGGGACAGAGAGTGGGGACAGAGAGTGGGGACGGGGAGTGTGGACGGGGAGTGTGGACGGGGAGTGTGAACGGGGAGTGTGGACGGGGAGTGTGGACGGGGAGTGTGAACGGGGTGTGGGGAGTGGGTACGGTGAGTGGGGACTGAGAGTGGGGTTGGGGAGTGAGGACGGGGAGTGGGGACGGGGAGTGGGGACGGAGAGTGGGGACGGTGAGTGGGGACGGGGAGTGGGGACGGGGAGTGGGGACGGGGAGTGGGGACGGGGTGTGGGGACGGGGTGTGGGGACGGGGAGTGGGGACGGGGAGTGGGGACGGAGAGTGGGGACGGAGAGTGGGGACGGAGAGTGGGGACGGAGAGTGGAGACGGGGAGTGGGGACGGGGAGTGGGGACGGGGAGTGGGGACGGGGAGTGGGGACGGGGAGTGGGGACGGAGAGAGGGGACGGAGAGAGGGGACGGTGAGTGGGGACGGTGAGTGGGGACGGGGAGTGGCGACGGTGAGTGGCGACGGTGAGTGGCGACGGTGAGTGGCGACGGTGAGTGGCGACGGTGAGTGGCGACGGTGAGTGGGGACGGTGAGTGGGGACGGTTAGTGGGGGCGGGGAGTGGGGGCGGGGAGAGGGACGGGGAGTGGGGGCGGGGAGTGGGGGCGGGGAGTGGGGACGGGGAGTGGGGACGGGGAGTGGGGACGGGGAGTGGGGACGGGGAGTGGGGGCGGGGAGTGGGGGCGGGGAGTGGGGACGGGGAGTGGGGACGGTGGGTGGGGACGGTGGGTGGGGACGGTGGGTGGGGACGGTGGGTGGGGACGGGGAGTGGGGACGGGGAGTGGGGACGGGGAGTGGGGACGGTTAGTGGGGACGGTTAGTGGGGGCGGGGAGTGGGGACGGGGAGTGGGGGCGGGGAGTGGGGGCGGGGAGTGGGGGCGGGGAGTGGGGGGCGGGGAGTGGGGGCGGGGAGTGGGGGCGGGGAGTGGGGACGGGGAGTGGGGACGAGGAGTGGGGGACGGTGGGTGGGGACGGTGGGTGGGGACGGTGGGTGGGGACGGGGAGTGGGGACGGGGTGTGGGGACGGTTAGTGGGGATGGTTAGTGGGGGCGGGGAGTCGGGACGGGGAGTGGGGAGTGGGGACGGGGAGTGGGGACGGTTAGTGGGGACGGTTAGTGGGGTCGGGGAGTGGGGGTCGGGGAGTGGGGACGGGGAGTGGGGACGGGGAGTGGGGGCGGGGAGTGGGGGCGGTGAGTGGGGGCGGTGAGTGGGGGCGGGGAGTGGGGGCGGGGAGTGGGGGCGGGGAGTGGGGGCGGGGAGTGGGGGCGGGGAGTGGGGGCGGGGAGTGGGGGCGGGGAGTGGGGGCGGGGAGTGGGGGCGGGGAGTGGGGGCGGGGAGTGGGGGCGGGGAGTGGGGACGGTGGGTGGGGACGGGGAGTGGGGACGGGGAGTGGGGACGGGGAGTGGGGACGGGGAGTGGGGACGGTTAGTGGGGGCGGGGAGTGGGGGCGGGGAGTGGGGGCGGGGAGTGGTAACGGTTATTTGGGGCGGGGAGTGGGGACGGGGAGTGGGGACGGGGAGTGAGGACGGGGAGTGGGGAGTGGGGACGGTGAGTGGGGACGGGGAGTGGGGACGGTTAGTGGGGACGGTTAGTGGGGTCGGGGAGTGGGGACGGGGAGTGGGGCGGAGAGTGGGGACGGAGAGTGGGGACGGTTAGTGGGGTCGGGGAGTGGGGACGGGGAGTGGGGACGGGGAGTGGGGACGGGGAGTGGGGACGGGGAGTGGGGACGGGGAGTGGGGACGGGGAGTGGGGACGGGGAGTGAGGACGGGGAGTGGGGAGTGGGGACGGGGAGTGGGGACGGGGAGATGGGACGGGAAGTGGGGACGGGGAGTGGGGACGGGGAGTGGGGAGTGGGGAGTGGGGAGTGGGGACGGGGAGTGGGGACGGTTAGTGGGGTCGGGGAGTGGGGACGGGGAGTGGGGACGGGGAGTGGGGACGGAGAGTGGGGACGGAGAGTGGGGACGGGGAGTGGGGACGGGGAGTGGGGACGGGGAGTGGGGACGGGGAGTGGGGACGGGGAGTGGGGACGGGGAGTGGGTACGGGGAGTGGGGACGGGGAGTAGGGACGGGGAGTGGGGACGGGGAGTGGGGACGGGGAGTGGGGACGGAGAGTGGGGGCGGGGAGTGGGGACGGGGAGTGGGGACGGGGAGTGGGGACGGGGAGTGGGGACGGGGAGTGGGGACGGGGAGTGGGGACGGGGAGTGGGGACGGGGAGTGGGGGCGGTGAGTGGGGGCGGTGAGTGGGGGCGGTGAGTGGGGTCGGTGAGTGGGGGCGGTGAGTGGGGGCGGTGAGTGGGGGCGGTGAGTGGGGGCGGTGAGTGGGTGCGGTGAGTGGGGGCGGTGAGTGGGGGCGGGGAGTGGGGGCGGGGAGTGGGGGCGGGGAGTGGGGGCGGGGAGTGGGGACGGTTAGTGGGGACCGTTAGTGGGGACAGTTAGTGGGGGCGGGGAGTGGGGACGGTGGGTGGGGACGGGGAGTGGGGGCGGTGGGTGGGGGCGTGGGGTAGGGGCGGGGGGTGGGGGCGGGGGGTGGGGGCGGGGGGTGGGGGCGGGGGGTGGGGACGGAGAGTGGGGGCGGGGGGTGGGGACGGTGGGTGGGGACGGGGCGTGGGGACGGGGAGTGGGGACGGTTAGTGGGGACGGTTAGTGGGGATGGTTAGTGGGGGCGGGGAGTGGGGACGGTTATTGGGGGTGGGGAGTGGGGCCGGTGGGTGGGGACGGGGAGTGGGGACGGGGGGTGGGGACGGGGGGTGGGGACGGGGGGCGGGGGGTGGGGACGGGGAGTGGGGACGGGGAGTGGGGAGTGGGGAGTGGGGACGGGGAGTGGGGACGGGGAGTGGGGAGTGGGGAGTGGGGAGTGGGGAGTGGGGACGGGGAGTGGGGATGGTTAGTGCGGTCGGGGAGTGGGGAAGGGGAGTGGGGACGGGGAGTGGGGACGGGGAGTGGGGAGGGGGAGTGGGGAGGGGGAGTGGGGAGGGGGAGTGGGGAGGGGGAGTGGGGACGGAGGTGGGGACGGGGAGTGGGGACGGAGGTGGGGACGGAGGTGGGGACGGTGTGTGGGAACGGTTAGTGGGGGCGGTTAGTGGGGCCGGTTAGTGGGGCCGGTTAGTGGGGCCGGTTAGTGGGGCCGGTTAGTGGGGGCGGGGAGTTGGGTCGGGGAGTGGGGGTGGGGAGTGGGGGTGGGGAGTGGGGCCGGGGAGTGGGGGCGGGGAGTGGGGGCGGGGAGTGGGGGCGGGGAGTGGGGGCGGGGTGTGGGGGCGGGGAGTGGGGGCGGGGAGTGGGGGCGGGGAGTGGGGGCGGGGAGTGGGGGCGGGGAGTGGGGGCGGGGTGTGGGGGCGGGGTGTGGGGACGGGGAGTGCCGACGGTGAGTGGCGACGGTGAGTGGCGACGGTGAGTGGCGACGGTGAGTGGCGACGGTGAGTAGCGACGGGGAGTGGGGACGGGGAGTGGGGACGGGGAGTGGGGACGGTTAGTGGGGACGGTTAGTGGGGACGGTTAGTGGGGACGGTTAGTGGGGGCGGGGAGTGGGGGGCGGGGAGTGGGGGCGGGGAGTGGGGGCGGGGAGTGGGGGCGGGGAGTGGGGTCGGGGAGTGGGGAGTGGGGAGTGGGGACGGTGAATGGGGACGGGGAGTGGGGACGGGGAGTGGGGACGGGGAGTGGGGACGGAGAGTGGGGACGGGGAGTGGGGACGGGGAGTGGGGACGGGGAGTGGGGACGGGGAGTGGGGACGGGGAGTGGGGACAGGGAGTGGGGACGGGGAGTGTGGACGGGGAGTGTGGACGGGGAGTGTGGACGGGGAGTGGGGAGTGGGGACGGTTAGTGGGGTCGGGGAGTGGGGACGGAGAGTGGGGACGGAGAGTGGGGACGGAGAGTGGGGACGGAGAGTGGGGACAGTTATTGGGGGCGGGGAGTGGGGACGGGGAGTGGGGACGGAGAGTGGGGACGGAGAGTGGGGACGGAGAGTGGGGACGGAGAGTGGGGACGGGGAGTGGGGACGGAGGTGGGGACGGGGAGTGGGGACGGGGAGTGGGGACGGAGGTGGGGACGGTGAGTGGGGGCGGTGAGTGGGGGCGGTGAGGGGGGGCGGGGAGTGGGGGCGGGGAGTGGGGACGGGGAGTGGGGACGGGGAGTGGGGAGTGGGGAGTGGGGAGTGGGGAGTGGGGACGGGGAGTGGGGATGGTTAGTGCGGTCGGGGAGTGGGGAAGGGGAGTGGGGACGGGGAGTGGGGACGGGGAGTGGGGAGGGGGAGTGGGGAGGGGGAGTGGGGAGGGGGAGTGGGGAGGGGGAGTGGGGACGGAGGTGGGGACGGGGAGTGGGGACGGAGGTGGGGACGGAGGTGGGGACGGTGTGTGGGAACGGTTAGTGGGGGCGGTTAGTGGGGGCGGTTAGTGGGGGCCGGTTAGTGGGGCCGGTTAGTGGGGCCGGTTAGTGGGGGCGGGGAGTTGGGTCGGGGAGTGGGGGTGGGGAGTGGGGGTGGGGAGTGGGGCCGGGGAGTGGGGGCGGGGAGTGGGGGCGGGGAGTGGGGGCGGGGTGTGGGGGCGGGGAGTGGGGGCGGGGAGTGGGGGCGGGGAGTGGGGGCGGGGAGTGGGGGCGGGGAGTGGGGGCGGGGAGTGGGGGCGGGGAGTGGGGGCGGGGTGTGGGGGCGGGGTGTGGGGACGGGGAGTGCGGACGGTGAGTGGCGACGGTGAGTGGCGACGGTGAGTGGCGACGGTGAGTGGCGACGGGGAGTGGCGACGGGGAGTGGGGACGGGGAGTGGGAACGGGGAGTGGGGACGGGGAGTGGGGACGGTTAGTGGGGACGGTTAGTGGGGACGGTTAGTGGGGACGGTTAGTGGGGACGGTGAGTGGGGGCGGGGAGTGGGGGCGGGGAGTGGGGGCGGGGAGTGGGGGCGGGGAGTGGGGGCGGGGAGTGGGGGCGGGGAGTGGGGAGTGGGGAGTGGGGAGTGGGGAGTGGGGACGGTGAATGGGGACGGGGAGTGGGGACGGGGAGTGGGGACGGGGAGTGGGGACGGAGAGTGGGGACGGGGAGTGGGGACGGGGAGTGGGGACGGGGAGTGAGGACGGGGAGTGGGGACGGGGAGTGGGGACGGGGAGTGGGGACGGGGAGTGGGGACGGGGAGTGTGGACGGGGAGTGTGGACGGGGAGTGTGGACGGGGAGTGGGGAGTGGGGACGGTTAGTGGGGTCGGGGAGTGGGGACGGAGAGTGGGGACGGAGAGTGGGGACGGAGAGTGGGGACGGAGAGTGGGGACAGTTATTGGGGGCGGGGAGTGGGGACGGGGAGTGGGGACGGAGAGTGGGGACGGAGAGTGGGGACGGAGAGTGGGGACGGAGAGTGGGGACGGGGAGTGGGGACGGGGAGTGGGGACGGAGGTGGGGACGGGGAGTGGGGACGGAGGTGGGGACGGTGAGTGGGGGCGATGAGTGGGGGCGGTGAGTGTGGGCGGTGAGGGGGGGCGGGGAGTGGGGGCGGGGAGTGGGGGCGGGGGAGTGGGGGCGGGGAGTGGGGGCGGGGAGTGGGGGCGGGGAGTGGGGGCGGGGAGTGGGGGCGGGGAGTGGGGGCGGGGAGTGGGGGCGGGGAGTGGGGGCGGGGAGTGGGGGCGGGGAGTGGGGGCGGGGAGTGGGGGCGGGGAGTGGGGGCGGGGAGTGGGGGCAGGGAGTGGGGGCGGGGAATGGGGGCGGTGGGTGGGGACGGTGGGTGGGGACGGGGAGTGGGGACGGTTAGTGGGGGCGGGGAGTGGGGACGGTTATTGGGGGCGGGGAGTGGGGACGGTGGGTGGGGACGGTGGGTGTGGACGGGGGGTGGGGACGGGCAGTGGGGAGTGGGGACGGGGAGTGGGGACGGGGAGTGGGGACGGAGAGTGGGGACGGAGAGTGGGGACGGAGAGTGGGGACGGAGAGTGGGGACGGAGAGTGGGGACGGGGAGTGGGGACGGGGAGTGGGGACGGGGAGTGGGGACGGGGAGTGGGGACGGGGAGTGGGGACGGGGAGTGGGGACGGGGAGTGGGGACGGGGAGTGGGAAGCGGGGAGTGGGAAGCGGGGGCGGGGAGTGGGGGCGGGGAGTGGGGGCGGGGAGTGGGGGCGGGGAGTGGGGGCGGGGAGTGGGGGCGGGGAGTGGGGGCGGGGAGTGGGGGCGGGGAGTGGGGGCGGGGAGTGGGGGCGGGGAGTGGGGGCGGGGAGTGGGGGCGGGGAGTGGGGGCGGGGAGTGGGGGCGGGGAGTGGGGGCGGGGAGTGGGGGCGGGGAGTGGGGGCGGGGAGTGGGGGCGGGGAGTGTGGACGGTGGGTGGGGACGGGGAGTGGGGACGGGGAGTGGGGACGGTTAGTGGGGGCGGGGAGTGGGGGCGGGGAGTGGGGGCGGGGAGTGGGGGCGGGGAGTGGGGGCGGTTATTTGGGGCGGAGAGTGGGGACGGGGAGTGGGGACGGGGAGTGGGGACGGGGAGTGGGGACGGGGAGTGGGGAGTGGGGACGGTGAGTGGGGACGGTGAGTGGGGACGGGGAGTGGGGACGGGGAGTGGGGACGGTTAGTGGGGACGGTTAGTGGGGTCGGGGAGTGGGGACGGGGAGTGGGGCGGAGAGTGGGGACGGAGAGTGGGGACGGAGAGTGGGGACGGAGAGTGGGGTCGGGGAGTGGGGACGGGGAGTGGGGACGGGGAGTGGGGACGGGGAGTGGGGACGGGGAGTGGGGACGGGGAGTGAGGACGGGGAGTGAGGACGGGGAGTGGGGAGTGGGGACGGGGAGTGGGGACGGGGAGTGGGGACGGGAAGTGGGGACGGGGAGTGGGGACGGGGGGTGGGGAGTGGGGAGTGGGGAGTGGGGAGTGGGGACGGGGAGTGGGGACGGTTAGTGGGGTCGGGGAGTGGGGACGGGGAGTGGGGACGGGGAGTGGGGACGGGGAGTGGGGACGGGGAGTGGGGACGGGGAGTGGGGACGGGGAGTGGGGGCTGTGAGTGGGGGCGGTGAGTGGGGGCGGTGAGTGGGGGCGGTGAGTGGGGGCGGTGAGTGGGGGCGGTGAGTGGGGGCGGGTGTGTGGGGGCGGTGAGTGGGGGCGGTGAGTGGGGGCGGTGAGTGGGGGCGGTGAGTGGGGGCGGTGAGTGGGGGCGGTGAGTCGGGGCGGGGAGTGGGGGCGGGGAGTGGGGGCGGGGAGTGGGGGCGGGGAGTGGGGACGGGGAGTGGGGACGGGGAGTGGGGACGGTTAGTGGGGACGGTTAGTGGGGACAGTTAGTGGGGGCGGGGAGTGGGGACGGTGGGTGGGGACGGGGAGTGGGGGCGGGGGGTGGGGGCGGGGGGTGGGGGCGTGGGGTAGGGGCGGGGGGTGGGGGCGGGGGGTGGGGACGGAGAGTGGGGGCGGGGGGTGGGGACGGTGGGTGGGGACGGGGCGTGGGGACGGGGAGTGGGGACGGTTAGTGGGGACGGTTAGTGGGGACGGTTAGTGGGGATGGTTAGTGGGGGCGGGGAGTGGGGACGGTTATTGGGGGTGGGGAGTGGGGCCGGTGGGTGGGGACGGGGAGTGGGGACGGGGGGTGGGGACGGGGGGCGGGGGGTGGGGTCGGGGAGTGGGGAGTGGGGAGTGGGGACGGGGAGTGGGGACGGGGAGTGGGGAGTGGGGAGTGGGGAGTGGGGAGTGGGGACGGGGAGTGGGGACGGTTAGTGGGGTCGGGGAGTGGGGAAGGGGAGTGGGGAAGGGGAGTGGGGACGGGGAGTGGGGACGGGGAGTGGGGAGGGGGAGTGGGAGGGGGAGTGGGGACGGAGGTGGGGACGGGGAGTGGGGACGGAGGTGGGGATGGAGGTGGGGACGGTGTGTGGGAACGGTTAGTGGGGGCGGTTAGTGGGGGCGGTTAGTGGGGCCGGTTAGTGGGGCCGGTTAGTGGGGCCGGTTAGTGGGGGCGGGGAGTGGGGACGGGGCGTGGGGACGGTTAGTGGGGACGGTTAGTGGGGACGGTTAGTGGGGACGGGTAGTGGGGACGGGTAGTGGGGACGGGTAGTGGGGACGGGTAATGGGGACGGTTATTGGGGCCGGGGAGTGGGGACGGTGGGTGGGGACGGTGGGTGGTGGTGGGGGTTGGGGACGGGGAGTGGGGACGGGGAGTGGGGACGGGGCGTGGGGACGGGGCGTGGGGACGGGGCGGTGGGGACGGGGGGGTGGGGACGGGGGGGTGGGGACGGGAGTGTGGGGACGGGAGTGTGGGGACGGCGGGTGGGGAAGGCAGGTGGGGAAGGCGGGTGGGGACGGCGGGTGGGGACGGCGGGTGGGGGACGGCGGGTGGGGTCGGGGATTGGGGTCGGGGAGCGGGGTCGGGGTGCGGGGTCGGGGAGCGGGGCCGGGGAAAGGGGTCGGGGAGCGGGGACGGGGAGCGGGGACGGGGAGCGGGGACGGGGAGCATGGACGGGGTGCGGGGACGGGGGAGCGGCGACGGGGAGCGGCGACGGGAAGCGGCGACGGGGAGCGGCGACGGGGAGCGGCGACGGGGAGCGGCGACGGTGAGCGGGGACGGTGAGCGGGGACGGGGACGGAGAGCGGGGACGGGGAGCGGGGACGGGGAGCGGGGACGGGGAGCGGCGACGGGGAGCGGCGACGGGGAGCGTCGACGGTGAGCGGGGACGGGGACGGAGAGCGGGGACGGGGAGCGGGGACGGGGAGCGGGGACGGGGTGCGGGGACAGTTAGAGGGGACGGGGAGTGGGGACGGGGAGTGGGGACGGGGAGTGGGGACGGTTAGTGGGGACGGTTAGTGGGGACGGGGAGTGGGGACGGGGAGTGGGGACGGGGGAGTGGGGGCGGGGAGTGGGGGCGGGGAGTGGGGGCGGGGAGTGGGGGCGGGGAGTGGGGGCGGGGAGTGGGGGCGGGGAGTGGGGGCGGGGAGTGGGGGCGGGGGAGTGGGGGCGGGGAGTGGGGGCGGGGACGGTTATTGGGGGGCGGGGAGTGGGGATGGGGAGTGGGGACGATGTGTGGGGACGGGGAGTGGGGCCCGTGAGTGGGGCCGGTGAGTGGGGCCGGTGACTGGGGCCGGTGACTGGGGCCGGTGAGTGGGGCCGGTGAGTGGGGCCGGTGAGTGGGGCGGTGAGTGGGGGCGGTGAGTGGTGGCGGTGAGTGGTGGCGGTGAGTGGGGGCGGTTAGTGGGGCGGGGAGTGGGGGCGGGGAGTGGGGGGCGGGGAGTGGGGGCGGGGAGTGGGGGCGGGGAGTGGGGGCGGGGAGTGGGGGCGGGGAGTGGGGGCGGGGAGTGGGGGCGGGGAGTGGGGGCGGGGAGTGGGTGCGGGGAGTGGGGGCGGGGAGTGGGGGCGGGGAGCGGAGAGTGGGGAGCGGGGGCGGGGAGCGGAGAGTGGGGGGCGAGGAGTGGGGACGGGGAGTGGGGACGGGGAGTGGGGGCGGGGAGTGGGGGCGGAGAGTGGGGACGGAGAGTGGGGACGGTGAGTGGGGACGGGGAGTGCGGACGGGGAGAGAGCGGACGGGGAGTGGGGACGGGGAGTGGGGACGGAGAGTGGGGACGGGGAGTGGGGACGGTTAGTGGGGACGGTTAGTGGGTGCGGTTAGTGGGGGCGGGGAGTGGGGGCGGGGAGTGCGGGCGGGGAGTGGGGACGGGGAGTGGGGACGGTGGGTGGGGACGGGGAGTGGGGACGGGGAGTGGGGACGGGGAGTGGGGACGGTGAGTGGGGACGGGGAGTGGGGACTGTTAATGGGGGCGGGGAGTGGGGACGGGGAGTGGTGACGGAGGTGGGGACGGGGAGTGGGGACGGGGAGTGGGGGCGGGGAGCGGGGGCGGGGAGCGGGGGCGGGGAGCGGGGGCGGGGAGCGGGGGCGGGGAGCGGGGGCGGGGAGCGGGGGCGGGGAGCGGGGACGGGGAGCGGGGACGGGGGAGCGGGGGCGGAGAGCGGGGACGGAGAGTGGGGACGGAGAGTGGGGACGGGGAGTGCGGACGGGGAGTGCGGACGGAGGTGGGGACGGGGGAGTGGGGACGGTGAGTGGGGGCGATGAGTGGGGGCGGTGAGTGTGGGCGGAGAGTGGGGGCGGGGAGTGGGGGCGGGGAGTGGGGGCGGGGAGTGGGGGGCGGGGGAGTGGGGGCGGGGAGTGGGGGCGGGGGAGTGGGGGCGGGGGAGTGGGGGCGGGGAGTGGGGGCGGGGAGTGGGGGCGGGGAGTGGGGGCGGGGACTGGGGGCGGGGACTGGGGGCGGGGAGTGGGGGCGGGGAGTGGGGGCGGGGAGTGGGGGCGGTGGGTGGGGACGGTGGGTGGGGACGGTGGGTGGGGACGGGGAGTGGGGACGGGGAGTGGGGACGGGGAGTGGGGACGGGGAGTGGGGACGGTTAGTGGGGGCGGGGAGTGGGGACGGTTATTGAGGGCGGGGAGTGGGGACGGTGGGTGGGGACGGTGGGTGTGGACGGGGGGTGGGGACGGGCAGTGGGGAGTGGGGACGGGGAGTGGGGACGGGGAGTGGGGACGGGGAGTGGGGACGGGGAGTGGGAAGTGGGGACGGGGAGTGGGTACGGGGAGTGGGGACGGGGAGTGGGTACGGGGAGTGGGTACGGGGAGTGGGGACGGGGAGTGGGGACGGGGAGTGGGGTCGGGGAGTGGGTACGGGGAGTGGGGACGGGTAGTGGGGTCGGGGAGTGGGGTCGGGGAGTGGGGACGGAGAGTGGGGACGGAGAGTGGGGACGGTGATTGGGGACGGAGAGTGGGGACGGAGAGTGGGGACGGGGAGTGGGGACGGAGAGTGGGGACGGAGAGTGGGGACGGAGAGTGGGGACGGAGAGTGGGGACGGAGAGTGGGGACGGAGAGTGGGGACGGAGAGTGGGGACGGTGAGTGACTACGGTGAGTGACTACGGTGAGTGACTACGGTGAGTGGGGAGTGGGAAGTGGGGACGGTGAGTGGGGACGGGGAGTGGGAAGTGGAGTGAGGACGGGGAGTGGGAAGTGGGGAGGGGGAGTGAGGACGGGGAGTGGGGACGGGGAGTGGGGACGGGGAGTGAGGACGGGGAGTGAGGACGGGAGTGGGGACGGGGAGTGGGGACGGGGAGTGGGGTCGGGGAGTGGGGTCGGGGAGTGGGGACGGAGAGTGGGGACGGAGAGTGGGGACGGAGAGTGGGGACGGAGAGTGGGGACGGAGAGTGGGGACGGAGAGTGGGGACGGGGAGTGGGGACGGGGAGTGGGGACGGGGAGTGGGGACGGGGAGTGGGACGGGGAGTGGGGACGGAGAGTGGGGACGGAGAGTGGGGACGGAGTGTGGGGAAGAGAGTGGGGACGGTGAGTGGGGACGGTGAGTGACTACGGTGAGTGACTACGGTGAGTGACTACGGTGAGTGACTACGGTGAGTGGGGATGGTTATTGGGGGCGGGGAGTGGGGGCGGGGAGTGGGGGCGGGGAGTGGGGGCGGGGAGTGGGGGCGGGGAGTGGGGGCGAGGAGTGGGGGCGGGGAGTGGGGCGGGGAGTGGGGGCGGGGAGTGGGGACGGTTAGATGGGACGGTTAGTGGGGACGGTTACTGGGGACGGTTAGTGGGGACGGTTAGTGGGGGCGGGGAGTGGGGACGGTTATTGGGGGCGGGGAGTGGGGACGGTGGGTGGGGACGGTGGGTGGGGACGGGGAGTGGGGACGGGGGGTGGGTGCGGAGGGTGGGTGCGGGGGGTGGGTGCGGGGGGTGGGTGCGGGGGGTGGGGACGGAGAGTGGGGACGGAGAGTGGGGACGGAGAGTGGGGGCGGGGAGTGGGGACGGAGAGTGGGGACGGAGAGTGGGGGCGGTGGGTGGGGGCGGGGAGTGGGCGCGGGGGGTGGGCTCGGGGAGTGGGGACGGGGAGTGGGGACGGGGAGTGGGGACGGTTAGTGGGGGCGGTTAGTGGGGGCGGTTAGTGGGGGCGGGGAGTGGGGACGGTTATTGGGGGCGGGGAGTGGGGACGGTGGGTGGGGACGGGGAGTGGGGACGGGGAGTGGGGGTGGGGAGTGGGGAGTGGGGACGGTGAATGGGGACGGGGAGTGGGGACGGGGAGTGAGGACGGGGAGTGGGGACGGAGAGTGGGGACGGAGAGTGGGGACGGAGAGTGGGGACGGAGAGTGGGGACGGAGAGTGGGGACGGAGAGTGGGGACGGAGAGTGGGGACGGAGAGTGGGGAGTGGGGACGGTTAGTGGGGTCGGAGAGTGGGGACGGGGAGTGGGGAAGGGGAGTGGGAAGGGGAGTGGGGAAGGGGAGTGGGGACGGGGAGTGGGGACGGGGAGTGGGGACGGGGAGTGGGGACGGGGAGTGGGGACGGGAGTGGGGACGGGGAGTGGGGACGGGGAGTGGGGAAGGGGAGTGGGGAAGGGGAGTGGGGAAGGGGAGTGGGGAAGGGGAGTGGGGACGGGGAGTGGGGACGGGGAGTGGGGACGGGGAGTGGGGACGGGGAGTGGGGACAGGGAGTGGGGACGGAGGTGGGGACGGGGCGTGGGGACGGAGGTGGGGACGGTGAGTGGGAACGGTTAGTGGGGGCGGTTAGTGGGGGCGGTTCGTGGGGGCGGTTCGTGGGGGCGGTTCGTGGGGCAGGGAGTGGGGGCAGGGAGTGGGGGCGGGCAGTGGGGGCGGGGAGTGGGGGCGGGGAGTGGGGGCGGGGAGTGGGGGCGGGGAGTGGGGGCGGGGAGTGGGGGCGGGGAGTGGGGGCGGGGAGTGGGGGCGGGGAGTGGGGGCGGGGAGTGGGGGCGGGGAGTGGGGGCGGGGTGTGGGGACGGGGAGTGGGGACGGGGAGTGGGGACGGGTCGTGGGGACGGGGCGTGGGGACGGTTAGTGGGGACGGGGAGTGGGGACGGGGAGTGGGGGCGGGGAGTGGGGACGGTGGGTGGGGACGGTAGGTGGGGACGGGGAGTGGGGACGGGGAGTGGGGACGGGGAGTGGGGACGGTGGGTGGGGACGGTGGGTGGGGACGGGGGGTGGGGACGGGGGGTGGGGACGGGGGGGTGGTTAAGGGGAGTGGTTACGGGGTGTGGGGACGGGCAGTGGGGACGGGGAGTGGGGAGTGGGGAGTGGGGACGGGGAGTGGGGACGGGGAGTGGGGACGGGGAGTGGGGACGGGGAGTGGGGACAGGGAGTGGGGACAGGGAGTGGGGACAGGGAGTGGGGACAGGGAGTGGGGACAGGGAGTGGGGACAGGGAGTGGGGACGCGGAGTGGGGACGCGGAGTGGGGACGCGGAGTGGGGACGGAGTGTGGGGACGGAGAGTGGGGACGGAGAGTGGGGACAGGGAGTGGGAAGTGGGGACGGGGAGTGGGTACGGGGAGTGGGGACGGTTAGCGGGGTCGGGGAGTGGGGACGGGGAGTGGGGACGGGGAGTGGGAACGGGGAGTGGGGAGTGAGGACGGGGAGTGGGGACGGGCAGTGGGGACGGGGAGAGGGGACGGGGAGTGGGGACGGGGAGTGGGGACGGGGAGTGGGGAGTGGGGAGTGGGGACGGGGAGTGGGGACGGGGAGTGGGGAGTGGGGACGGGGAGTGGGGACGGTTAGTGGGGTCGGGGAGTGGGGACGGGGAGTGGGGACGGGGAGTGGGGACGGGGAGTGGGGACGGAGAGTGGGGACGGGGAGTGGGGATGGAGAGTGGGGACGGAGAGTGGGGACGGAGAGTGGGGACGGGGAGTGGGGACGGGGAGTGGGGACGGGGAGTGGGGATGGAGAGTGGGGACGGTGAGTGACTACGGGGAGTGGGGACGGGGAGTGGGGACGGGGAGTGGGGACGGGGAGTGGGGACGGTTAGTAGGGACGGTTAGTGGGGGCGGTGAGTGGGGGCGGGGAGTGGGGGCGGGGAGTGGGGGCGGGGAGTGGGGGCGGGGAGTGGGGACGGGGAGTGGGGACGGGGAGTGGGGACGGGGAGTGGGGACGGGGAGTGGGGACGGTTGGTGGGGACGGTGGGTGGGGACGGGGCGTGGGGACGGGGCGTGGGGACGGGGAGTGGGGACGGTTAGTGGGGACGGTTTGTGGGGACGGTTAGTGGGGGCGGGGAGTGGGGACAGTGGGTGGGGGTGGGGGGTGGGCGCGGGGGGTGGAGGCGGGGGGTGGGGGCGGGGGGTGGGGGCGGGGGGTGGCGGCGGGGAGTGGGGGCGGGGAGTGGGGGCGGGGAGTGGGGACGGGGAGTGGGGACGGGGAGTGGGGACGGGGAGTGGGGACGGGGAGTGGGGAGTGGGGAGTGGGGAGTGGGGAGTGGGGAGTGGGGAGTGGGGAGTGGGGAGTGGGGAGTGGGGACGGAGAGTGGGGACGGAGAGTGGGGACGGAGAGTGGGGACGGAGAGTGGGGACGGAGAGTGGGGACGGGGAGTGGGGACGGGGAGTGGGGACGGGGAGTGGGGACAGGGAGTGGGGACAGGGAGTGGGGACAGGGAGTGGGGAGTGGGGACGGGGAGTGGGGACGGTTAGTGGGGTCGGGGAGTGGGGACGGGGAGTGGGGACGGGGAGTGGGGACGGGGAGTGGGGACGGGGAGTGGGGACGGGGAGTGGGCACGGAGGTGGGGACGGGGAGTGGGCACGGAGGTGGGGACGGTTAGTGGGGGCGGTTAGTGGGGGCGGTTAGTGGGGGCGGTTAGTGGGGGCGGTTAGTGGGGGCGGTTAGTGGGGGTGGGGCGTGGGGACGGGGAGTGGGGACGGGGAGTGGGGATGGTGAGTGGGGAGTGGGGACGGGGAGTGGGGACGGGGAGTGGGGACGGGGAGTGGGGACAGGGAGTGGGGAGTGGGGACGGTTAGTGGGGTCGGGGAGTGGGGACGGGGAGTGGGGACGGGGAGTGGGGACGGGGAGTGGGGACGGGGAGTGGGGACGGGGAGTGGGCACGGAGGTGGGGACGGGGAGTGGGCACGGAGGTGGGGACGGGGAGTGGGCGCGGTTAGTGGGGGCGGTTAGTGGGGGCGGTTAGTGGGGGCGGTTAGTGGGGGCGGGGAGTGGGGGCGGGGAGTGGGGGCGGGGAGTGGTGACGGGGCGTGGGGACGGTTAGTGGGGACGGGGAGTGGGGACGGGGAGTGGGGACGGGGAGTGGGGACGGGGAGTGGGGACGGGGAGTGGGGACGGGGAGTGGGGAGTGGGGAGTGGGGATGGTGAGTGGGGAGTGGGGACGGGGAGTGGGGACGGGGAGTGGGGACGGAGAGTGGGGACGGAGAGTGGGGACGGGGAGTGAGGACGGGGAGTGGGGAGTGGGGAGTGGGGACGGGGAGTGAGGACGGGGAGTGAGGACGGGGAGTGAGGACGGGGAGTGAGGACGGGGAGTGGGGACGGGGAGTGGGGACGGGGAGTGGGGTCGGGGAGTGGGGTCGGGGAGTGGGGACGGAGAGTGGGGACGGAGAGTGGGGACGGAGAGTGGGGACGGAGAGTGGGGACGGAGAGTGGGGACGGGGAGTGGGGACGGGGAGTGGGGACGGAGAGTGGGGACGGAGAGTGGGGACGGAGAGTGGGGACGGAGAGTGGGGACGGAGAGTGGGGACGGAGAGTGGGGAGGAGAGTGGGGACGGTGAGTGGGGACGGTGAGTGGGGACGGTGAGTGGGGACGGTGAGTGACTACGGTGAGTGACTACGGTGAGTGACTACGGTGAGTGGGGAGTGGGAAGTGGGGACGGTGAGTGGGGACGGGGAGTGGGAAGTGGGGACGGGGAGTGAGGACGGGGAGTGAGGACGGGGAGTGGGGACGGGGAGTGGGGACGGGGAGTGGGGTCGGGGAGTGGGGTCGGGGAGTGGGGTCGGGGAGTGGGGACGGAGAGTGGGGACGGAGAGTGGGGACGGAGAGTGGGGACGGAGAGTGGGGACGGAGAGTGGGGACGGAGAGTGGGGACGGTGATTGGGGACGGAGAGTGGGGACGGAGAGTGGGGACGGAGAGTGGGGACGGAGAGTGGGGACGGGGAGTGGGGACGGGGAGTGGGGACGGAGAGTGGGGACGGAGAGTGGGGACGGAGAGTGGGGACGGAGAGTGGGGAGGAGAGTGGGGACGGTGAGTGACTACGGTGAGTGACTACGGTGAGTGACTACGGTGAGTGGGGATGGTTATTGGGGGCGGGGAGTGGGGGCGGGCAGTGGGGGCGGGGAGTGGGGGCGGGGAGTGGGGACGGTTATTGGGGGCGGGGAGTGGGGACGGTGGGTGGGGACGGTGGGTGGGGACGGGGAGTGGGGACGGGGGGTGGGGGTGGGGGCGGGGGGTGGGGGCGGGGGGTGGGGGCGGGGGGTGGGTGCGGGGGGTAGGGGCGGGGGGTAGGGGCGGGGGGTGGGGACGGAGAGTGGGGACGGAGAGTGGGGGCGGGGAGTGGGGATGGAGAGTGGGGACGGTGGGTGGGGGCGGGGAGTGGGCGCGGGGGGTGGGCTCGGGGAGTGGGGACGGGGAGTGGGGACGGGGAGTGGGGACGGTTAGTGGGGGCGGTTAGTGGGGGCGGTTAGTGGGGGCGGGGAGTGGGGACGGTTATTGGGGGCGGGGAGTGGGGACGGTGGGTGGGGACGGGGAGTGGGGACGGGGAGTGGGGGTGGGGAGTGGGGAGTGGGGACGGTGAATGGGGACGGGGAGTGGGGACGGGGAGTGAGGACGGGGAGTGGGGACGGAGAGTGGGGACGGAGAGTGGGGACGGAGAGTGGGGACGGAGAGTGGGGACGGAGAGTGGGGAGTGGGGACGGTTAGTGGGGTCGGAGAGTGGGGACGGGGAGTGGGGACGGGGAGTGGGGAAGGGGAGTGGGGACGGGGAGTGGGGACGGGGAGTGGGGACGGGGAGTGGGGACGGGGAGTGGGGACGGGGAGTGGGGACGGGGAGTGGGGACGGGGAGTGGGGACGGGGAGTGGGGACGGGGAGTGGGGACGGGGAGTGGGGAAGGGGAGTGGGGAAGGGGAGTGGGGAAGGGGAGTGGGGAAGGGGAGTGGGGAAGGGGAGTGGGGACGGGGAGTGGGGACGGGGAGTGGGGACGGGGAGTGGGGACGGGGAGTGGGGACGGAGGTGGGGACGGGGCGTGGGGACGGAGGTGGGGACGGTGAGTGGGAACGGTTAGTGGGGGCGGTTAGTGGGGGCGGTTCGTGGGGGCGGTTCATGGGGGCGGTTCGTGGGGGCGGTTAGTGGGGGCAGGGAGTGGGGGCGGGCAGTGGGGGCGGGGAGTGGGGGCGGGGAGTGGGGGCGGGGAGTGGGGGCGGGGAGTGGGGGCGGGGAGTGGGGGCGGGGAGTGGGGGCGGGGAGTGGGGGCGGGGAGTGGGGGCGGGGAGTGGGGGCGGGGAGTGGGGGCGGGGAGTGGGGGTGGGGAGTGAGGACGGGGAGTGGGGACGGGGCGTGGGGACGGGGCGTGGGGACGGGGAGTGGGGACGGGGAGTGGGGGCGGGGAGTGGGGACGGTGGGTGGGGACGGTGGGTGGGGACGGTGGGTGTGGACGGGGAGTGGGGACGGGGAGTGGGGACGGGGAGTGGGGACGGTGGGTGGGGACGGTGGGTGGGGACGGGGGGTGGGGACGGGGGGTGGGGACGGGGGGTGGGGACGGGGGGGTGGTTAAGGGGAGTGGTTACGGGGTGTGGGGACGGGCTTTGGGGACGGGGAGTGGGGAGTGGGGAGTGGGGAGTGGGGAGTGGGGAGTGGGGAGTGGGGAGTGGGGAGTGGGGAGTGGGGACGGGGAGTGGGGACGGGGAGTGGGGACAGGGAGTGGGGACAGGGAGTGGGGACAGGGAGTGGGGACAGGGAGTGGGGACGCGGAGTGGGGACGCGGAGTGGGGACGCGGAGTGGGGACGGAGTGTGGGGACGGAGTGTGGGGACGGAGAGTGGGGACGGAGAGTGGGGACAGGGAGTGGGAAGTGGGGACGGTGAGTGGGTACGGGGAGTGGGGACGGTTAGCGGGGTCGGGGAGTGGGGACGGGGAGTGGGGACGGGGAGTGGGAACGGGGAGTGGGGAGTGAGGAAGGGGAGTGGGGACGGGCAGTGGGGACGGGGAGAGGGGACGGGGAGAGGGGACGGGGAGTGGGGACGGGGAGTGGGGACGGGGAGTGGGGACGGGGAGTGGGGAGTGGGGACGGGGAGTGGGGAGTGGGGACGGGGAGTGGGGACGGTTAGTAGGGTCGGGGAGTGGGGACGGGGAGTGGGGACGGGGAGTGGGGACGGGGAGTGGGGACGGGGAGTGGGGACGGGGAGTGACTACGGGGAGTGGGGACGGGGAGTGGGGACGGGGAGTGGGGACGGGGAGTGGGGACGGGGAGTGGGGACGGTTAGTAGGGACGGTTAGTGGGGGCGGTGAGTGGGGGCGGGGAGTGGGGGCGGGGAGTGGGGACGGGGAGTGGGGACGGGGAGTGGGGACGGGGAGTGGGGACGGTTGGTGGGGACGGTGGGTGGGGACGGGGCGTGGGGACGGGGCGTGGGGACGGGGCGTGGGGACGGGGCGTGGGGACGGTGCGTGGGGACGGGGAGTGGGGACGGGGAGTGGGGACGGTTAGTGGGGACGGTTTGTGGGGACGGTTTGTGGGGACGGTTTGTGGGGACGGTTTGTGGGGGCGGTGGGTGGGGGTGGGGGTTGGGCGCGGGGGGTGGGGGCGGGGGGTGGGGGCGGGGAGTGGGGGCGGGGAGTGGGGGCGGGGAGTGGGGGCGGGGAGTGGGGAGTGGGGAGTGGGGAGTGGGGAGTGGGGACGGAGAGTGGGGACGGAGAGTGGGGACGGGGAGTGGGGACGGGGAGTGGGGACAGGGAGTGGGGAGTGGGGACGGGGAGTGGGGACGGTTAGTGGGGTCGGGGAGTGGGGACGGGGAGTGGGGACGGGGAGTGGGGACGGGGAGTGGGGACGGGGAGTGGGGACGGGGAGTGGGGACGGGGAGTGGGGACGGGGAGTGGGCACGGAGGTGGGGACGGGGAGTGGGCACGGAGGTGGGGACGGGGAGTGGGCACGGTTAGTGGGGGCGGATAGTGGGGGCGGTTAGTGGGGGCGGTTAGTGGGGGCGGTTAGTGGGGGCGGGGAGTGGGGGCGGGGAGTGGTGACGGGGAGTGGTGACGGGGCGTGGGGACGGGGAGTGGGGACGGGGAGTGGGGACGGTGAGTGGGGAGTGGGGACGGGGAGTGGGGACGGGGAGTGGGGACGGGGAGTGGGGACGGGGAGTGGGGACGGGGAGTGGGGACAGGGAGTGGGGAGTGGGGACGGGGAGTGGGGACGGGGAGTGGGGACGGTTAGTGGGGTCGGGGAGTGGGGACGGGGAGTGGGGACGGGGAGTGGGGACGGGGAGTGGGGACGGGGAGTGGGGACGGTTGGTGGGGACGGTGGGTGGGGACGGGGCGTGGGGACGGGGCGTGGGGACGGGGCGTGGGGACGGGGAGTGGGGACGGGGAGTGGGGACGGTTAGTGGGGACGGTTTGTGGGGACGGTTTGTGGGGACGGTTTGTGGGGACGGTTTGTGGGGGCGGTGGGTGGGGGTGGGGGGTGGGCGCGGGGGGTGGGGGCGGGGGGTGGGGGCGGGGAGTGGGGGCGGGGAGTGGGGGCGGGGAGTGGGGGCGGGGAGTGGGGAGTGGGGAGTGGGGAGTGGGGAGTGGGGAGTGGGGACGGAGAGTGGGGACGGAGAGTGGGGACGGAGAGTGGGGACGGGGAGTGGGGACGGGGAGTGGGGACAGGGAGTGGGGAGTGGGGACGGGGAGTGGGGACGGTTAGTGGGGTCGGGGAGTGGGGACGGGGAGTGGGGACGGGGAGTGGGGATGGGGAGTGGGGACGGGGAGTGGGGACGGGGAGTGGGGACGGGGAGTGGGGACGGGGAGTGGGGACGGGGAGTGGGGACGGGGAGTGGGCACGGAGGTGGGGACGGGGAGTGGGCACGGAGGTGGGGACGGGGAGTGGGCACGGTTAGTGGGGGCGGATAGTGGGGGCGGTTAGTGGGGGCGGTTAGTGGGGGCGGTTAGTGGGGGCGGGGAGTGGGGGCGGGGAGTGGTGACGGGGAGTGGTGACGGGGCGTGGGGACGGGGAGTGGGGACGGGGAGTGGGGACGGTGAGTGAGGAGTGGGGACGGGGAGTGGGGACGGGGAGTGGGGACGGGGAGTGGGGACGGGGAGTGGGGACGGGGAGTGGGGACAGGGAGTGGGGACAGGGAGTGGGGAGTGGGGACGGGGAGTGGGGACGGGGAGTGGGGACGGTTAGTGGGGTCGGGGAGTGGGGACGGGGAGTGGGGACGGGGAGTGGGGACGGGGAGTGGGGACGGGGAGTGGGGACGGGGAGTGGGCACGGAGGTGGGGACGGGGAGTGGGCACGGAGGTGGGGACGGGGAGTGGGCGCGGTTAGTGGGGGCGGTTAGTGGGGGTGGGGAGTGGGGGCGGGGAGTGAGGGCGGGGAGTGGGGGCGGGGAGTGGTGACGGGGCGTGGGGACGGTTAGTGGGGACGGGGAGTGGGGACGGGGAGTGGGGACGGGGAGTGGGGACGGGGAGTGGGGAGTGGGGAGTGGGGAGTGGGGATGGTGAGTGGGGAGTGGGGACGGGGAGTGGGGACGGGGAGTGGGGACGGAGAGTGGGGACGGGGAGTGGGGACGGGGAGTGGGGAGTCGGGAGTGGGGACGGGGAGTGGGGACGGTTAGTGGGGTCGGGGAGTGGGGACGGGGAGTGGGGACGGGGAGTGGGGACGGTGGGTGGGGACGGTGGGTGGGGACGGGGAGTGGGGACAGGGAGTGGGGACGGGGAGTGGGGACGGGGAGTGGGGACGGGGAGTGGGGACGGGGAGTGGGGACGGGGAGTGGGGACGGTTAGTGGGGACGGTTAGTGGGGACGGTTAGTGGGGACGGGCGGTGGGTGGGGGCGGGGGGTGGGGGCGGGGAGTGGGGACGGGGAGTGGGGACGGGGAGTGGGGACGGGGAGTGGGGACTGCGATGGGGGACGGGGAGTGGGGAGTGGGGACGGGGAGTGGGGAGTGGGGACGGGGAGTGGGGACGGTTAGTGGGGACAGTTAGTGGGGACGGTTAGTGGGGTCGGGGAGTGGGGACGGGGAGTGGGGACGGGGAGTGGGGACGGGGAGTGGGGACGGGGAGTGGGGACGGGGAGTGGGGACGGAGGTGGGGACGGAGGTGGGGACGGGGAGTGGGCACGGAGGTGGGGACGGTGAGTGGGAACGGTGAGTGGGGGCGGTTAGTGGGGGCGGTTAGTGGGGGCGGTTAGTGGGGGCGGTTCGTGGGGGCGGGGAGTGGGGGCGGGGCGTGGGGTCAGTTAGTGGGGGCGGTTCCTGGGGGCGGTTCGTGGGGGCGGTTCGTGGGGGCGGTTCGTGGGGGCGGTTCGTGGGGGCGGTTCCTGGGGGCGGTTCGTGGGGGCGGTTCGTGGGGGCGGTTCGTGGGGGCGGTTCGTGGGGGCGGTTCGTGGGGGCGGTTCGTGGGGGCGGTTCGTGGGGGCGGTTCGTGGGGGCGGTTAGTGGGGGCGGGGAGTGGGGGCGGGGAGTGGGGGCGGGGAGTGGGGGCGGGGAGTGGGGGCGGGGAGTGGGGGCGGGGAGTGGGGGCGGGGAGTGGGGGCGGGGAGTGGGGGCGGGGAGTGGGGGCGGGGCGTGGGGACGGGGCGTGGGGACGGGGCGTGGGGACGGGGCGTGGGGACGGGGCGTGGGGACGGGGCGTGGGGACGGGGCGTGGGGACGGGGCGTGGGGACGGGGAGTGGGGACGGTGGGTGGGGACGGGGAGTGGGGACGGGGAGTGGGGACGGGGAGTGGGGACGGGGAGTGGGGACGGTTCTTGTGGCGGGGAGTGGGGACGGTGGGTGGGGACGGGGGGTGGTTAAGGGGTGTGGTTACGGGGTGTGGTTACGGGGTGTGGTTACGGGGTGTGGGGACGGGCAGTGGGGACGGGCAGTAGGGACGGGGAGTGGGGACGGGGAGTGGGGACGGGGAGTGGGGACGGGGAGTGGGGACGGGGAGTGGGGACGGGGAGTGGGGAGTGGGGAGTGGGGAGTGGGGAGTGGGGAGTGGGGACGGGGAGTGGGGACGGGGAGTGGGAACGGGGAGTGGGAACGGGGAGTGGGGACGGGGAGTGGGGACAGGGAGTGGGGACGCGGAGTGGGGACGCGGAGTGGGGACGTAGTGTGGGGACGGAGAGTGGGGACGGGGAGTGGGAAGTGGGGACGGGGAGTGGGTACGGGGAGTGGGTACGGGGAGTGGGTACGGGGAGTGGGGACGGTTAGCGGGGTCGGGGAGCGGGGACGGGGAGCGGGGACGGGGAGCGGAGACGGGGAGTGGGGAGTGGGGACGGGGAGTGGGGACGGGGAGTGGGGACGGGGTGTGGGGAGTGGGGAGTGGGGAGTGGGGAGTGGGGAGTGGGGAAGGGGAGTGGGGACGGTTAGTGGGGTCGGGGAGTGGGGACGGGGAGTGGGGACGGAGAGTGGGGACGGAGAGTGGGGACGGAGAGTGGGGACGGTTAGTGGGGTCGGGGAGTGGGGACGGGGAGTGGGGACGGAGAGTGGGGACGGAGAGTGGGGACGGAGAGTGGGGACGGAGAGTGGGGACGGAGAGTGGGGACGGGGAGTGGGAACGGGGAGTGGGGACGCGGAGTGGGAACGGGGAGTGGGGACGGGGAGTGGGGACGGGGAGTGGGGAGTGGGGACGGAGAGTGGGGACGGGGAGTGGGGACGGTTAGTGGGGTCGGGGAGTGGGGACGGGGAGTGGGGACGGAGAGTGGGGACGGAGAGTGGGGACGGAGAGTGGGGACGGAGAGTGGGGACGGGGAGTGGGGACGGGGAGTGGGGACGGAGAGTGGGGACTGAGAGTGGGGACGGAGAGTGGGGACGGAGAGTGGGGACTGAGAGTGGGGACGGAGAGTGGGGACGGAGAGTGGGGACGGAGAGTGGGGACGGTGAGTGACTACGGGGAGTGGGGACGGGGAGTGGGAACGGGGAGTGGGGACGGGGAGTGGGGAGTGGGGACGGAGAGTGGGGACGGGGAGTGGGGACGGTTAGTGGGGTCGGGGAGTGGGGACGGGGAGTGGGGACGGAGAGTGGGGACGGAGAGTGGGGACGGAGAGTGGGGACGGAGAGTGGGGACGGAGAGTGGGGACGGAGAGTGGGGACGGGGAGTGGGGACGGGGAGTGGGGACGGAGAGTGGGGACTGAGAGTGGGGACGGAGAGTGGGGACGGAGAGTGGGGACGGTGAGTGACTACGGGGAGTGGGGACGGGGAGTGGGAACGGGGAGTGGGGACGGTTAGTGGGGACGGTTAGTGGGGGCGGTGAGTGGGGGTGGTGAGTGGGGGCGGGAAGTGGGCGCAGGGAGTGGGGACGGGGAGTGGGGACGGGGAGTGGGGACGGGGAGTGGGGACGGTTGGTGGGGACGGTGGGTGGGGACGGGGCGTGGGGACGGGGCGTGGGGACGGGGCGTGGGGACGGGGCGTGGGGACGGGGCGTGGGGACGGGGCGTGGGGACGGGGAGTGGGGACGGGGAGTGGGGACGGTTAGTGGGGACGGTTTGTGGGGACGGTTAGTGGGGGCGGGGAGTGGGGACGGTTATTGGGGGCGGGGAGTGGGGACGGTGGGTGGGGGCGGGGAGTGGGCGCGGGGGGTGGGGGCGGGGGGTGGGGGCGGGGGGTGGGGGCGGGGAGTGGGGACGGGGAGTGGGGAGTGGGGAGTGGGGAGTGGGGCGTGGGGACGGGGAGTGGGGACGGGGTGTGGGGACGAGGAGTGGGGACGGAGAGTGGGGACGGAGAGAGGGGACGGGGAGTGGGGAGTGGGGACGGGGAGTGGGGACGGTTAGTGGGGTCGGGGAGTGGGGACGGGGAGTGGGGACGGAGGTGGGGACGGGGAGTGGGGGCGGGGAGTGGGGGCGGGGAGTGGGGACGTGGAGTGGGGACGTGGAGTGGGGACGGGGAGTGGGGAGTGGGGACGGGGAGTGGGGATGGTTAGTGGGGTCGGGGAGTGGGGACGGGGAGTGGGGACGGGGAGTGGGGACGGGGAGTGGGGACGGGGAGTGGGGACGGGGAGTAGGGACGGGAGTGGGCACGGAGGTGGGGACGGTGAGTGGGAACGGTGAGTGGGGGCGGTTAGTGGGGGCGGTTAGTGGGGGCGGTTAGTGGGGGCGGTTAATGGGGGCGGTTAATGGGGGCGGTTAGTGGGGGCGGTTAGTGGGGGCGGTTAGTGGGGGCGGGGAGTGGGGGCGGGGAGTGGGGGCGGGGAGTGGGGGCGGGGAGTGGGGGCGGGGCGTGGGGTCGGTTAGTGGGGTTGGGGAGTGGGGACGGGGAGTGGTGACGGAGGTGGGGAAGGGGAGTGGGGACGGAGGTGGGGACGGTGAGTGGGGGCGGGGAGTGGGGGCGGGGAGTGGGGGCGGGGAGTGGGGGCGGGGAGTGGGGGCGGGGAGTGGGGGCGGGGAGTGGGGGCGGGGAGTGGGGGCGGGGAGTGGGGGCGGGGAGTGGGGGCGGGGAGTGGGGGCGGGGAGTGGGGGCGGGGAGTGGGGGCGGTGTGTGGGGACGGTGGGTGGGGACGGGGAGTGGGGGTGGGGAGTGGGGAGTGGGGACGGTGAATGGGGACGGGGAGTGGGGACGGGGAGTGAGGACGGGGAGTGGGGACGGGGAGTGGGGACGGGGAGTGGGGACGGGGAGTGGGGACGGGGAGTGGGGACGGGGAGTGGGGACGGGGAGTGGGGACGGGGAGTGGGGACGGGGAGTGGGGACGGGGAGTGGGGAGTGGGGACGGGGAGTGGGGAGTGGGGACGGGGAGTGGGGAGTGGGGACGGGGAGTGGGGAGTGGGGACGGGGAGTGGGGACGGGGAGTGGGGACGGGGAGTGGGGACGGGGAGTGGGGACGGGGAGTGGGGAAGGGGAGTGGGGAAGGGGAGTGGGGACGGGGAGTGGGGACGGGGAGTGGGGACGGGGAGTGGGGACGGGGAGTGGGGACGGGGACGGGGAGTGGGGACGGTTAGTGGGGACGGGGAGTGGGGACGGGGAGTGGGGACGGGGAGTGGGGACGGGGAGTGGGGACGGGGAGTGGGGACGGGGAGTGGGGACGGTGGGTGGGGACGGTGGGTGGGGACGGTGGGTGGGGATGGTGGGTGGGGACGGTGGGTGGGGATGGTGAGTGGGGGCGGTTAGTGGGGGCGGTTAGTGGGGGCGGTTAGTGGGGGCGGTTAGTGGGGGCGGTTAGTGGGGGCGGGGAGTGGGGGCGGGGAGTGGGGGAGGGGCGTGGGGTCGGTTAGTGGGGTTGGGGAGTGGGGACGGGGAGTGGTGACGGAGGTGGGGAAGGGGAGTGGGGACGGAGGTGGGGACGGGGAGTGGGGGCGGGGAGTGGGGGCGGGGAGTGGGGGCGGGGAGTGGGGGCGGGGAGTGGGTGCGGGGAGTGGGGGCGGGGAGTGGGGGCGGGGAGTGGGGGCGGGGAGTGGGGGCGGTGTGTGGGGACGGTGGGTGGGGACGGGGAGTGGGGGTGGGGAGTGGGGAGTGGGGACGGTGAATGGGGACGGGGAGTGGGGACGGGGAGTGAGGACGGGGAGTGGGGACGGGGAGTGGGGACGGAGAGTGGGGACGGAGAGTGGGGACGGAGAGTGGGGACGGAGAGTGGGGACGGGGAGTGGGGACGGAGAGTGGGGACGGGGAGTGGGGAGTGGGGACGGGGAGTGGGGAGTGGGGACGGGGAGTGGGGAGTGGGGACGGGGAGTGGGGAGTGGGGACGGGGAGTGGGGACGGGGAGTGGGGACGGGGAGTGGGGACGGGGAGTGGGGAAGGGGAGTGGGGAAGGGGAGTGGGGAAGGGGAGTGGGGACGGGGAGTGGGGACGGGGAGTGGGGACGGGGAGTGGGGACGGGGAGTGGGAACGGGGAGTGGGAACGGGGAGTGGGGACGGGGAGTGGGGACGGGGAGTGGGGACGGGGAGTGGGGACGGGGAGTGGGGACGGAGGTGGGGACGGAGGTGGGGACGGAGGTGGGGACGGGGCGTGGGGACGGAGGTGGGGACGGTGAGTGGGAACGGTGAGTGGGGGCGGTTCGTGGGGGCGGTTCGTGGGGATGGTTCGT
Source organism: Heterodontus francisci (assembly GCF_036365525.1). Taxonomy (NCBI): domain Eukaryota; kingdom Metazoa; phylum Chordata; class Chondrichthyes; order Heterodontiformes; family Heterodontidae; genus Heterodontus; species Heterodontus francisci. Next base: position 29,419 of record NW_027141092.1, read on the forward strand.
GGGGGCGGGGAGTGGGGGCGGGGAGTGGGGGCGGGGAGTGGGGGCGGGGAGTGGGGGCGGGGAGTGGGGGCGGGGAGTGGGGGCGGGGAGTGGGGGCGGGGAGTGGGGGCGGGGAGTGGGGGCGGGGAGTGGGGGCGGGGAGTGGGGGCGGTGGGTGGGGACGGTGGGTGGGGACGGGGAGTGAGGGCGGGGCGTGGGGACGGGGCGTGGGGACGGGGCGTGGGGACGGGGCGTGGGGGCGGGGAGTGGGGGCGGGGAGTGGGGGCGGGGAGTGGGGACGGGGAGTGGGGACGGTGGGTGGGGACGGTGGGTGGGGACGGGGAGTGGGGACGGTTCTTGTGGCGGGGAGTGGGGACGGTGGGTGGGGACAGTGGGTGGGGACGGGGGGTGGGGACGGGGGGTGGGGACGGGGTGTGGTTACGGGGTGTGGGGACGGGCAGTGGGGACGGGCAATGGGGACGGGGAGTGGGGACGGGGAGTGAGGAAGGGGAGTGAGGACGGGTAGTGGGGACGGGGAGTGGGGACGGGGAGTGGGGACGGGGAGTGGGGAGTGGGGAGTGGGGAGTGGGGAGTGGGGAGTGGGGAGTGGGGAGTGGGGAGTGGGGAGTGGGGAGTGGGGAGTGGGGAGTGGGGACGGGGAGTGGGGACGGGGAGTGGGGACGGGGAGTGGGGACAGGGAGTGGGGACGCGGAGTGGGGACGGAGTGTGGGGACGGAGTGTGGGGACGGAAAGTGGGGACGGAAAGTGGGGACGGGGAGTGGGAAGTGGGGACGGGGAGTGGGTACGGGGAGTGGGTACGGGGAGTGGGTACGGGGAGTGGGTACGGGGAGTGGGGACGGTTAGCGGGGTCGGGGAGTGGGGACGGGGAGTGGGGAGTGAGGACGGGGAGTGGGGACGGGGAGTGGGGACGGGGAGTGGGGACGGGGAGTGGGGACGGGGAGTGGGGACGGGGAGTGGGGACGGGGAGTGGGGAGTGGGGCCGGGGAGTGGGGACGGGGAGTGGGGAGTGGGGACGGGGAGTGGGGAGTGGGGACGGGGAGTGGGGACGGTTAGTGGGGTCGGGGAGTGGGGACGGGGAGTGGGGACGGAGAGTGGGGACGGAGAGTGGGGACGGAGAGTGGGGACGGAGAGTGGGGACGGAGAGTGGGGACGGAGAGTGGGGACGGAGAGTGGGGACGGGTAGTGGGGACGGGGAGTGGGGACGGAGAGTGGGGACGGAGAGTGGGGACGGTGAGTGACTACGGGGAGTGGGGACGGGGAGTGGGGACGGGGAGTGGGGACGGTTAGTGGGGACGGTTAGCGGTTAGTGGGGACGGTTAGTGGGGGCGGTTAGTGGGGGCGGTGAGTGGGGGCGGTGAGTGGGGGCGGGGAGTGGGCGCGCTGAGTGGGGACGGGGAGTGGGGACGGGGAGTGGGGACGGTTGGTGGGGACGGTGGGTGGGGACGGGGCGTGGGGACGGGGCGTGGGGACGGGGCGTGGGGACGGGGCGTGGGGACGGGGCGTGGGGACGGTTAGTGGGGACGGTTTGTGGGGACGGTTAGTGGGGGCGGGGAGTGGGGACGGTGGGTGGGGGCGGGGAGTGGGCGCGGGGGGTGGGGGCGGGGGGTGGGGGCGGGGAGTGGGGACGGGGAGTGGGGAGTGGGGAGTGGGGAGTGGGGAGTGGGGAGTGGGGAGTGGGGAGTGGGGACGGGGAGTGGGGATGGAGTGTGGGGACGGAGAGTGGGGACGGGGAGTGGGGACGGGGAGTGGGGACGGGGGGTGGGGACGGGGAGTGGGGACGGGGAGTGGGGACAGGGAGTGGGGAGTGGGGACGGGGAGTGGGGACGGTTAGTGGGGTCGGGGAGTGGGGACGGGGAGTGGTGACGGGGAGTGGGGAAGGGGAGTGGGGAAGGGGAGTGGGGACGGGGAGTGGGGACGGGGAGTGGGGACGGGGAGTGGGCACGGAGGTGGGGACGGGGAGTGGGCACGGAGGTGGGGACGGTGAGTGTGAACGGTTAGTGGGGGCGGTTAGTGGGGGCGGTTAGTGGGGGCGGTTAGTGGGGGCGGTTAGTGGGGGCGGGGAGTGGGGGCGGGGAGTGGGGGCGGGGAGTGGGGGCGGGGAGTGGGGGCGGGGAGTGGGGACGGGGCGTGGGGACGGTTAGTGGGGACGGGGAGTGGGGACGGGTAGTGGGGACGGGGAGTGGGGAGTGGGGAGTGGGGAGTGGGGAGTGGGGAGTGGGGAGTGGGGAGTGGGGACGGTGAGTGGGGACGGGGAGTGGGGACGGGGAGTGGGGACGGTGAGTGGGGACGGTGAGTGGGGACGGGGAGTGGGGACGGGGAGTGGGGACTGAGAGTGGGGACGGAGAGTGGGGACGGAGAGTGGGGACGGGGAGTGGGGACGGGGAGTGGGGAGTGGGGACGGGGAGTGGGGACGGTTTGTGGGGTCGGGGAGCGGGGACGGGGAGCGGGGACGGGGAGCGGGGACGGGGAGCGGGGACGGTGGGTGGGGACGGGGAGTGGGGACGGGGCGTGGGGACGGGGCGTGGGGACGGGGCGTGGGGACGGGGCGTGGGGACGGGGCGTGGGGACGGGGAGTGGGGACGGTTAGTGGGGACGGTTGGTGGGGACGGGCGGTGGGGGCGGGCGGTGGGGGCGGGCGGTGGGGGCGGGGGGTGGGGGCGGGAAGTGGGGACGGGGAGTGGGGACGGGGAGTGGGGACGGGGAGTGGGGAGTGGGGAGTGGGGAGTGGGGACGGGGAGTGGGGACGGGTAGTGGGGACGGGGAGTGGGGACGGGGAGTGGGGAGTGGGGACGGGGTGTGGGGACGGAGAGTGGGGACGGAGAGTGGGGACGGAGAGTGGGGACGGAGAGTGGGGACGGGTAGTGGGGACGGGGAGTGGGGACGGAGAGTGGGGACGGAGAGTGGGGACGGTGAGTGACTACGGGGAGTGGGGACGGGGAGTGGGGACGGGGAGTGGGGACGGTTAGTGGGGACGGTTAGTGGGGGCGGTTAGTGGGGGCGGTGAGTGGGGGCGGTGAGTGGGGGCGGGGAGTGGGCGCGCTGAGTGGGGACGGGGAGTGGGGACGGGGAGTGGGGACGGTTGGTGGGGACGGTGGGTGGGGACGGGGCGTGGGGACGGGGCGTGGGGACGGGGCGTGGGGACGGGGCGTGGGGACGGTTAGTGGGGACGGTTTGTGGGGACGGTTAGTGGGGGCGGGGAGTGGGGACGGTGGGTGGGGGCGGGGAGTGGGCGCGGGGGGTGGGGGCGGGGGGTGGGGGCGGGGGGTGGGGGCGGGGAGTGGGGACGGGGAGTGGGGAGTGGGGAGTGGGGAGTGGGGAGTGGGGAGTGGGGAGTGGGGAGTGGGGACGGGGAGTGGGGATGGAGTGTGGGGACGGAGAGTGGGGACGGGGAGTGGGGACGGGGAGTGGGGACGGGGGGTGGGGACGGGGAGTGGGGACGGGGAGTGGGGACAGGGAGTGGGGAGTGGGGACGGGGAGTGGGGACGGTTAGTGGGTCGGGGAGTGGGGACGGGGAGTGGTGACGGGGAGTGGGGAAGGGGAGTGGGGAAGGGGAGTGGGGACGGGGAGTGGGGACGGGGAGTGGGGACGGGGAGTGGGCACGGAGGTGGGGACGGGGAGTGGGCACGGAGGTGGGGACGGTGAGTGTGAACGGTTAGTGGGGGCGGTTAGTGGGGGCGGTTAGTGGGGGCGGTTAGTGGGGGCGGTTAGTGGGGGCGGGGAGTGGGGGCGGGGAGTGGGGGCGGGGAGTGGGGGCGGGGAGTGGGGGCGGGGAGTGGGGACGGGGCGTGGGGACGGTTAGTGGGGACGGGGAGTGGGGACGGGTAGTGGGGACGGGGAGTGGGGAGTGGGGAGTGGGGAGTGGGGAGTGGGGAGTGGGGAGTGGGGACGGTGAGTGGGGACGGGGAGTGGGGACGGGGAGTGGGGACGGTGAGTGGGGACGGTGAGTGGGGACGGTGAGTGGGGACGGGGAGTGGGGACGGGGAGTGGGGACTGAGAGTGGGGACGGAGAGTGGGGACGGAGAGTGGGGACGGGGAGTGGGGACGGGGAGTGGGGAGTGGGGACGGGGAGTGGGGACGGTTTGTGGGGTCGGGGAGCGGGGACGGGGAGCGGGGACGGGGAGCGGGGACGGGGAGCGGGGACGGTGGGTGGGGACGGGGAGTGGGGACGGGGCGTGGGGACGGGGCGTGGGGACGGGGCGTGGGGACGGGGCGTGGGGACGGGGCGTGGGGACGGGGAGTGGGGACGGTTAGTGGGGACGGTTGGTGGGGACGGGCGGTGGGGGCGGGCGGTGGGGGCGGGCGGTGGGGGCGGGGGGTGGGGGCGGGAAGTGGGGACGGGGAGTGGGGACGGGGAGTGGGGACGGGGAGTGGGGAGTGGGGAGTGGGGAGTGGGGACGGGGAGTGGGGACGGGTAGTGGGGACGGGGAGTGGGGACGGGGAGTGGGGAGTGGGGACGGGGTGTGGGGACGGGGAGTGGGGACGGGGAGTGGGGAGTGGGGACGGGGTGTGGGGACGGGGAGTGGGGACGGGGAGTGGGGACGGGGAGTGGGGACGGGGAGTGGGGACGGGGAGTGGGGACGGGGAGTGGGGACGGAGGTGGGGACGGGGAGTGGGGAGTGGGGACGGGGAGTGGGGACGGTTAGTGGGGTCGGGCAGTGGGGTCGGGGAGTGGGGACGGGGAGTGGGGACGGGGAGTGGGGACGGAGGTGGGGACGGGGAGTGGGCACGGAGGTGGGGACGGTGAGTGGTAACGGTTAGTGGGGGACGTTAGTGGGGGCGGTTAGTGGGGGCGGTTAATGGGGGTGGTTAATGGGGGCGGTTAGTGGGGGCGGTTAGTGGGGGCGGGGAGTGGGGGCGGGGAGTGGGGGCGGGGAGTGGGGGCGGGGCGTGGGGGCGGGGCGTGGGGGCGGGGCGTGGGGACGGTTAGTGGGGACGGTTAGTGGGGACGGTTAGTGGGGACGGTTAGTGGGGACGGTTAGTGGGGATGGAGGTGGGGACGGAGGTGGGGACGGGGAGTGGGGACGGAGGTGGGGACGGAGGTGGGGACGGTGAGTGGGGGCGATGAGTGGGGGCAGGGAGTGGGGGCGGGGAGTGGGGGCGGGGAGTGGGGGCGGGGGAGTGGGGGCGGGGGAGTGGGGGCGGGGGAGTGGGGGTGGGGAGTGGGGGCGGGGAGTGGGGGCGGGGAGTGGGGGCGGGGTGTGGGGGCGGTGGGTGGGGGCGGTGGGTGGGGACGGTGGGTGGGGACGGGGAGTGGGGACGGGGAGTGGGGACGGGGAGTGGGGACGGGGAGTGGGGACGGGGAGTGGGGACGGTTAGTGGGGGCGGGGAGTGGGGACGGTTATTGGGGACGGTGGGTGGGGACGGTGGGTGTGGACGGGGGGTGGGGACGGGCGGTGGGGAGTGGGGACGGGGAGTGGGGACGGGGAGTGGGGACGGAGAGTGGGGACGGAGAGTGGGGACGGGGAGTGGGGACGGGGAGTGGGGACGGGGAGTGGGGACGGGGAGTGGGGACGGGGAGTGGGGACGGGGAGTGGGGACGGTTAGTGGGGTCGGGGAGTGGGGACGGGGAGTGGGGACGGGAGTGGGGACGGGGAGTGGGGACGGGGAGTGGGGACGGGGAGTGGGGACGGGGAGTGGGGACGGTGGGTGGGGACGGTGGGTGTGGACGGGGGGTGGGGACGGGCGGTGGGGAGTGGGGACGGGGAGTGGGGACGGGGAGTGGGGACGGAGAGTGGGGACGGAGAGTGGGGACGGAGAGTGGGGACGGAGAGTGGGGACGGAGAGTGGGGACGGAGAGTGGGGACGGGGAGTGGGGACGGAGAGTGGGGACGGAGAGTGGGGACAGGGAGTGGGGACGCGGAGTGGGGACGGAGTGTGGGGACGGAGAGTGGGGACGGGGAGTGGGAAGTGGGGACGGGGAGTGGGTACGGGGAGTGGTTAAGGGGTGTGGTTACGGGGTGTGGGGACGGGCAGTGGGGACGGGCAGTGGGGACGGGGAGTGGGGAGTGGGGAGTGGGGAGTGGGGAGTGGGGAGTGGGGAGTGGGGAGTGGGGAGTGGGGACGGGGAGTGGGGACGGGGAGTGGGGACGGGGAGTGGGGACGGGGAGTGGGGACAGGGAGTGGGGACGGAGTGTGGGGACAGAGAGTGGGGACTGAGAGTGGGGACTGAGAGTGGGGACGGGGAGTGGGAAGTGGGGACGGGGAGTGGGTACGGGGAGTGGGAAGTGGGGACGGGGAGTGGGTACGGGGAGTGGGTACGGGGAGTGGGGACGGTTAGCGGGGTCGGGGAGTGGGGACGGGGAGCGGGGACCGGGAGTGGGGACGGGGAGTGGGGACGGGGAGTGGGGACGGGGAGTGGGGACAGGGAGTGGGGACGCGGAGTGGGGACGGAGTGTGGGGACGGAGAGTGGGGACGGGGAGTGGGAAGTGGGGACGGGGAGTGGGTACGGGGAGTGGTTAAGGGGTGTGGTTACGGGGGGTGGTTACGGGGTGTGGGGATGGGGAGTGGGGACGGGGAGTGGGGACGGGGAGTGGGGACGGTTAGTGGGGACGGTGGGTGGGGACGGTGGGTGGGGACGGGGGGTGGGGACGGGCGGTAGACGGGCGGTGGGGAGTGGGGACGGGGAGTGGGGACGGGGAGTGGGGACGGGGAGTGGGTTCGGGGAGTGGGGACGGGGAGTGGGGACGGGGAGTGGGGACGGGGAGTGGGGACGGGGAGTGGGGACGGTTAGTGGGGACGGTTAGTGGGGTCGGGGAGTGGGGACGGGGAGTGGGGACGGGGAGTGGGGACGGGGAGTGGGGACGGGGAGTGGGGACGGTGGGTGGGGACGCGGAGTGGGGACGGTGGGAGGGGAGTGGGGACGGGGAGTGGGGACGGGGAGTGGGGACGGGGAGTGGGGACGGGGAGTGGGGACGGAGAGTGGGGACGGAGAGTGGGGACGGAGAGTGGGGACGGAGAGTGGGGACGGAGAGTGGGGACGGAGAGTGGGGACGGGGAGTGGGGACGGGGAGTGGGGGACGGAGAGTGGGGACGGGGAGTGGGAAGTGGGGACGGGGAGTGGGTACGGGGAGTGGGTACGGGGGAGTGGGGACGGTTAGCGGGGTCGGGGAGCGGGGACGGGGAGCGGGGACGGGGAGCGGAGAGGGGGAGTGGGGAGTGGGGAGTGGGGAGTGGGGAGTGGGGACGGTTAGTGGGGTCGGGGAGTGGGGACGGGGAGTGGGGACGGGGAGTGGGGACGGGGAGTGGGGACGGAGAGTGGGGACGGAGAGTGGGGACGGAGAGTGGGGACGGAGAGTGGGGACGGGGAGTGGGGACGGGGAGTGGGGACGGGGAGTGGGGACGGGGAGTGGGGACGGAGAGTGGGGACGGAGAGTGGGGACGGAGAGTGGGGACGGAGAGTGGGGACGGTGAGTGACTACGGGGAGTGGGGACGGGGAGTGGGGACGGGGAGTGGGGACGGTTAGTGGGGACGGTTAGTGGGGGGCGGTGAGTGGGGGCGGTTAGTGGGCGCGGGGAGTGGGGACGGGGAGTGGGGACGGGGAGTGGGGACGGTTGGTGGGGACGGGGCGTGGGGACGGGGCGTGGGGACGGGGCGTGGGGACGGGGCGTGGGGACGGGGCGTGGGGACGGGGCGTGGGGACGGGGCGTGGGGACGGGGCGTGGGGACGGGGCGTGGGGACGGGGAGCGGGGACGGTTAGTGGGGACGGTTAGTGGGGGCGGGGAGTGGGGACGGTTATTGGGGGCGGGGAGTGGGGACGGTGGGTGGGGGCGGGGAGTGGGCGCGGGGGGTGGGGGCGGGGGGGTGGGGGCGGGGAGTGGGGGCGGGGAGTGGGGAGTGGGGAGTGGGGAGTGGGGAGTGGGGAGTGGGGAGTGGGGACGGGGAGTGGGGACGGGGAGTGGGGACGGGGAGTGGGGACGGAGAGTGGGGACGGGGAGTGGGGACGGGGAGTGGGGACGGGGAGTGGGGAGTGGGGACGGGGAGTGGGGACGGTTAGTGGGGTCGGGGAGTGGGGACGGGGAGTGGGGACGGGGAGTGGGGACGGGGAGTGGGGACGGGGAGTGGGGACGGGGAGTGGGCACGGAGGTGGGGACGGGGAGTGGGCACGGAGGTGGGGACGGGGAGTGTGAACGGTTAGTGGGGGCGGTTAGTGGGGGCGGTTAGTGGGGGCGGGGAGTGGGGGCGGGGAGTGGGGGCGGGGAGTGGGGGCGGGGAGTGGGGACGGTTGGTGGGGACGGGGAGTGGGGACGGGGAGTGGGGACGGGGAGTGGGGACGGGGAGTGGGGAGTTGGGAGTGGGGAGTGGGGAGTGGGGACGGGGAGTGGGGACGGGGAGTGGGGACGGGGAGTGGGGACGGGGGGCGGAGTGGACGCGGAGTGGGGACGCGGAGTGGGGACGGGAGTGGGGACGGGGAGTGGGGACGGGGAGTGGGGACGGGAGTGGGGACGGGGAGTGGGGACGGGGAGTGGGGACGGGAGTGGGGACGGGTAGTGGGGTCGGGGAGTGGGGACGGGGAGTGGGGACGGGAGTGGGGACGGGGAGTGGGGACGGGGAGTGGGGACGGGGAGTGGGGACGGGGTGTGGGGACGGGGAGTGGGGACGGGGAGTGGGCACGGAGGTGGGGACGGGGAGTGGGCACGGAGGTGGGGACGGGGAGTGGGCACGGTTAGTGGGGGCGGTTAGTGGGGGCGGTTAGTGGGGGCGGGGAGTGGTGACGGGGCGTGGGGACGGTTAGTGGGGACGGGGAGTGGGGAGTGGGGAGTGGGGAGTGGGGATGGTGAGTGGGGAGTGGGGACGGGGAGGGGGACGGGGAGTGGGGACGGGGAGTGGGGACGGGGAGTGGGGACGGGGAGTGGGGACGGGGAGTGGGGACGGGGAGTGGGGACGGGGAGTGGGGACGGGGAGTGGGGATGGGGAGTGGGGACTGCGATGGGGGACGGGGAGTGGGGAGTGGGGACGGGGAGTGGGGACGGTTAGTGGGGACGGTTAGTGGGGACGGTTAGTGGGGTCGGGGAGTGGGGACGGGGAGTGGGGACGGGGAGTGGGGACGGGGAGTGGGGACGGGGAGTGGGCACGTAGGTGGGGACGGTGAGTGGGAGCGGTGAGTGGGGGCGGTGAGTGGGGGCGGTGAGTGGGGGCGGTTAGTGGGGGCGGTTAGTGGGGGCGGTTAGTGGGGGCGGTTAGTGGGGGCGGTTAGTGGGGGCGGTTAGTGGGGGCGGTTAGTGGGGGCGGTTAGTGGGGGCGGTTAGTGGGGGCGGGGAGTGGGGGGCGGGGCGTGGGGTCGGTTAGTGGGGTCGGGGAGTGGGGACGGGGAGTGGTGACGGAGGTGGGGACGGGGAGTGGGGACGGAGGTGGGGACGGTGAGTGGGGGCGGGGAGTGGGGGCGGGGAGTGGGGGCGGGGAGTGGGGCGGGGAGTGGGGGCGGGGAGTGGGGGCGGGGAGTGGGGGCGGGGAGTGGGGGCGGGGAGTGGGGGCGGGGGGTGGGGGACGGTGTGTGGGGACGGTGTGTGGGGACGGTGGGGTGGGGACGGGGAGTGGGGGTGGGGAGTGGGGAGTGGGGACGGTGAATGGGGACGGGGAGTGGGGACGGGGAGTGAGGACGGGGAGTGGGGACGGGGAGTGGGGACGGGGAGTGGGGACGGGGAGTGGGGGAGTGGGGACGGGGAGTGGGGGAGTGGGGACGGGGAGTGGGGAGTGGGGACGGGGAGTGGGGAGTGGGGACGGGGAGTGGAGAAGGGGAGTGGGGAAGGGGAGTGGGGAAGGGGAGTGGGGAAGA